>NW_027041537.1:0-32046 GCF_037179485.1 Ochlerotatus camptorhynchus
TTAAGAATGTAGCTAAACATTTACAATAACATTCTACCAAATTTTCATGTGCGTAGTCCACTGCAACAGCCGAACGTACGAACGAATAGGGTGACTATAGCGCATTTTAAGAAAACGTCACAAGTTTTTATGGCTGTTTTAAATCAATAATTACGAAGAAACCATAATGCCTACAAGGTTACTACCAAAGACACAAATCTAGGGAACTGCATGGAGAATGTTTTGTAGAACAACTAAATAAACAGAAATGAAAATTTTCAACTTAAAAACACTAAAATGTATGAAATTTCACCAGTTTTTTTGGTACTTTCAACATACTTTTCAATTTTAATGTATGATAATTAACTTTAATCGCGTTCTTTTTCAAAGAGCATTGATAGCTAAGACTTTAATCTTTCATTTGGTATGTTGAAATGAGAAAACCACATTAGGATTAAAAAAATATAGCTAACCAAATTTGGCAAAACAAAAAAACATAAAATGTTGAATAACTCACTTAGCAGTCATTTCCGACCCTATGTTTCATGGGGATTTTTTCATAACTTTAGGAGCCCTATCTACCCTGAAAATATGTAAAACCCGGAACCAAACACCCTGTATATGCGATTTTTGGCGACATTTGTATCGTCAAAATGGCACTCTAAACGTGTTCAGAAGTACTTGTAACCATTCTAGCATGCTGCATTGTCTTGTCTCGTGGGTGTAGGGAATGACAATAACAGAATCAGAATGCGTTTAGTATGCATTTTTGGGGTGCAACCGAAGTGCAATATATGCGATTTTTGGCGACATTTGTATCGTCAAAATGGTACCCTAAACGTGTTCAGAAGTACTTGTAACCATTCTAGCATGCTGCATTGTCTTGTCTCGTGGGTGTAGGGAATGACAATAACAGGATCAGAATGCGTTTAGTATGAATTTTTAAGGTGAAACCGAAGTGCAATATATGCGATTTTGGCGACATTTGTATCGTCAAAATGGCACCCTAAACGTGTTCAGAAGTACTTGTAACCATTCTAGCATGCTGCATTGTCTTGTCTCGTGGGTGTAGGGAATGACAATAACAGGATCAGAATGCGTTTAGTATGCATTTTTGGGGTGCAACCGAAGTGCAATATATGCGATTTTTGGCGACATTTGTATCGTCAAAATGGCACTCTAAACGTGTTCAGAAGTACTTGTAACCATTCTAGCATGCTGCATTGTCTTGTCTCGTGGGTGTAGGGAATGACAATAACAGAATCAGAATGCGTTTAGTATGCATTTTTGGGGTGCAACCGAAGTGCAATATATGCGATTTTTGGCGACATTTGTATCGTCAAAATGGCACTCTAAACGTGTTCAGAAGTACTTGTAACCATTCTAGCATGCTGCATTGTCTTGTCTCGTGGGTGTAGGGAATGACAATAACAGGATCAGAATGCGTTTAGTATGCATTTTTGGGGTGCAACCGAAGTGCAATATATGCGATTTTTGGCGACATTTGTATCGTCAAAATGGCACCCTAAACGTGTTCAGAAGTACTTGTAACCATTCTAGCATGCTGCATTGTCTTGTCTCGTGGGTGTAGGGAATGACAATAACAGGATCAGAATGCGTTTAGTATGCATTTTTGGGGTGCAACCGAAGTGCAATATATGCGATTTTTGGCGACATTTGTATCGTCAAAATGGCACTCTAAACGTGTTCAGAAGTACTTGTAACCATTCTAGCATGCTGCATTGTCTTGTCTCGTGGGTGTAGGGAATGACAATAACAGGATCAGAATGCGTTTAGTATGCATTTTTGGGGTGCAACCGAAGAGCAATATATGCGATTTTTGGCGACATTTGTATCGTCAAAATGGCACTCTAAACGTGTTCAGAAGTACTTGTAACCATTCTAGCATGCTGCATTGTCTTGTCTCGTGGGTGTAGGGAATGACAATAACAGAATCAGAATGCGTTTAGTATGCATTTTTGGGGTGCAACCGAAGTGCAATATATGCGATTTTTGGCGACATTTGTATCGTCAAAATGGCACTCTAAACGTGTTCAGAAGTACTTGTAACCATTCTAGCATGCTGCATTGTCTTGTCTCGTGGGTGTAGGGAATGACAATAACAGGATCAGAATGCGTTTAGTATGCATTTTTGGGTGCAACCGAACTGCAATATATGCGATTTTTGGCGACATTTGTATCGTCAAAATGGCACCCTAAACGTGTTCAGAAGTACTTGTAACCATTCTAGCATGCTGCATTGTCTTGTCTCGTAGGTGTAGAGAATGACAATAACAGGATCAGAATGCGTTTAGTATGCATTTTTGGGGTGCAACCAAAGTGCAATATATGCGATTTTTGGCGACATTTGTATCTTAAAAATGGCACCCTAAACGTGTTCAGAAGTATTTGTAACCATTCTAGCATGCTGCATTGTCTTGTCTCGTGGGTGTAGGGAATGACAATAACAGGATCAGAACGCGTTTAGTATGAATTTTTGGGGTGCAACCGAAGTGCAATATATGCGATTTTTGGCGACATTTGTATCGTCAAAATGGCACCCTAAACGTGTTCAGAAGTATTTGTAACCATTCTAGCATGCTGCATTGTCTTGTCTCGTGGGTGTAGGGAATGACAATAACAGGATCAGAATGCGTTTAGTATGAATTTTTGGGGTGCAACCGAAGTGCAATATATGCGATTTTTGGCGACATTTGTATCGTCAAAATGGCACCCTAACCGTGTTCAGAAGTACTTGTAACCATTCTAGCATGCTGCATTGTCTTGTCTCGTGGGTGTAGGGAATGACAATAACAGGATCAGAATGCGTTTAGTATGCATTTTTGGGGTGCAACCGAAGTGCAATATATGCGATTTTTGGCGACATTTGTATCGTCAAAATGGCACCCTAAACGTGTTCAGAAGTACTTGTAACCATTCTAGCATGCTGCATTGTCTTGTCTCGTGGGTGTAGGGAATGACAATAACAGGATCAGAATGCGTTTAGTATGCATTTTTGGGGTGCAACCGAAGTGCAATATATGCGATTTTTGGCGACATTTGTATCGTCAAAATGGCACCCTAAACGTGTTCAGAAGTACTTGTAACCATTCTAGCATGCTGCATTGTCTTGTCTCGTGGGTGTAGGGAATGACAATAACAGGATCAGAATGCGTTTAGTATGCATTTTTGGGGTGCAACCGAAGTGCAATATATGCGATTTTTGGCGACATTTGTATCGTCAAAATGGCACCCTAAACGTGTTCAGAAGTATTTGTAACCATTCTAGCATGCTGCATTGTCTTGTCTCGTGGGTGTAGGGAATGACAATAACAGGATCAGAATGCGTTTAGTATGAATTTTTGGGGTGCAACCGAAGTGCAATATATGCGATTTTTGGCGACATTTGTATCGTCAAAATGGCACCCTAACCGTGTTCAGAAGTACTTGTAACCATTCTAGCATGCTGCATTGTCTTGTCTCGTGGGTGTAGGGAATGACAATAACAGGATCAGAATGCGTTTAGTATGCATTTTTGGGGTGCAACCGAAGTGCAATATATGCGATTTTTGGCGACATTTGTATCGTCAAAATGGCACCCTAAACGTGTTCAGAAGTACTTGTAACCATTCTAGCATGCTGCATTGTCTTGTCTCGTGGGTGTAGGGAATGACAATAACAGGATCAGAATGCGTTTAGTATGCATTTTTGGGGTGCAACCGAAGTGCAATATATGCGATTTTTGGCGACATTTGTATCGTCAAAATGGCACCCTAAACGTGTTCAGAAGTACTTGTAACCATTCTAGCATGCTGCATTGTCTTGTCTCGTGGGTGTAGGGAATGACAATAACAGGATCAGAATGCGTTTAGTATGCATTTTTGGGGTGCAACCGAAGTGCAATATATGCGATTTTTGGCGACATTTGTATCGTCAAAATGGCACCCTAAACGTGTTCAGAAGTACTTGTAACCATTCTAGCATGCTGCATTGTCTTGTCTCGTGGGTATAGGGAATGACAATAACAGGATCAGAATGCGTTTAGTATGCATTTTTGGAGTGCAACCGAAGTGCAATATATGCGATTTTTGGCGACATTTGTATCGTCAAAATGGCACTCTAAACGTGTTCAGAAGTACTTGTAACCATTCTAGCATGCTGCATTGTCTTGTCTCGTGGGTGTAGGGAATGACAATAACAGGATCAGAATGCGTTTAGTATGAATTTTTAAGGTGAAACCGAAGTGCAATATATGCGATTTTTGGCGACATTTGTATCGTCAAAATGGCACCCTAAACGTGTTCAGAAGTACTTGTAACCATTCTAGCATGCTGCATTGTCTTGTCTCGTGGGTGTAGGGAATGACAATAACAGGATCAGAATGCGTTTAGTATGCATTTTTGGAGTGCAACCGAAGTGCAATATATGCGATTTTTGGCGACATTTGTATCGTCAAAATGGCACTCTAAACGTGTTCAGAAGTACTTGTAACCATTCTAGCATGCTGCATTGTCTTGTCTCGTGGGTGTAGGGAATGACAATAACAGGATCAGAATGCGTTTAGTATGCATTTTTGGGGTGCAACCGAAGTGCAATATATGCGATTTTTGGCGACATTTGTATCGTCAAAATGGCACTCTAAACGTGTTCAGAAGTACTTGTAACCATTCTAGCATGCTGCATTGTCTTGTCTCGTGGGTGTAGGGAATGACAATAACAGAATCAGAATGCGTTTAGTATGCATTTTTGGGGTGCAACCGAAGTGCAATATATGCGATTTTTGGCGACATTTGTATCGTCAAAATGGCACTCTAAACGTGTTCAGAAGTACTTGTAACCATTCTAGCATGCTGCATTGTCTTGTCTCGTGGGTGTAGGGAATGACAATAACAGAATCAGAATGCGTTTAGTATGCATTTTTGGGGTGCAACCGAAGTGCAATATATGCGATTTTTGGCGACATTTGTATCGTCAAAATGGCACTCTAAACGTGTTCAGAAGTACTTGTAACCATTCTAGCATGCTGCATTGTCTTGTCTCGTGGGTGTAGGGAATGACAATAACAGGATCAGAATGCGTTTAGTATGCATTTTTGGGGTGCAACCGAACTGCAATATATGCGATTTTTGGCGACATTTGTATCGTCAAAATGGCACCCTAAACGTGTTCAGAAGTACTTGTAACCATTCTAGCATGCTGCATTGTCTTGTCTCGTAGGTGTAGAGAATGACAATAACAGGATCAGAATGCGTTTAGTATGCATTTTTGGGGTGCAACCAAAGTGCAATATATGCGATTTTTGGCGACATTTGTATCTTAAAAATGGCACCCTAAACGTGTTCAGAAGTATTTGTAACCATTCTAGCATGCTGCATTGTCTTGTCTCGTGGGTGTAGGGAATGACAATAACAGGATCAGAACGCGTTTAGTATGAATTTTTGGGGTGCAACCGAAGTGCAATATATGCGATTTTTGGCGACATTTGTATCGTCAAAATGGCACCCTAAACGTGTTCAGAAGTATTTGTAACCATTCTAGCATGCTGCATTGTCTTGTCTCGTGGGTGTAGGGAATGACAATAACAGGATCAGAATGCGTTTAGTATGAATTTTTGGGGTGCAACCGAAGTGCAATATATGCGATTTTTGGCGACATTTGTATCGTCAAAATGGCACCCTAACCGTGTTCAGAAGTACTTGTAACCATTCTAGCATGCTACATTGTCTTGTCTCGTGGGTGTAGGGAATGACAATAACAGGATCAGAATGCGTTTAGTATGCATTTTTGGGGTGCAACCGAAGTGCAATATATGCGATTTTTGGCGACATTTGTATCGTCAAAATGGCACTCTAAACGTGTTCAGAAGTACTTGTAACCATTCTAGCATGCTGCATTGTCTTGTCTCGTGGGTGTAGGGAATGACAATAACAGAATCAGAATGCGTTTAGTATGCATTTTTGGGGTGCAACCGAAGTGCAATATATGCGATTTTTGGCGACATTTGTATCGTCAAAATGGCACTCTAAACGTGTTCAGAAGTACTTGTAACCATTCTAGCATGCTGCATTGTCTTGTCTCGTGGGTGTAGGGAATGACAATAACAGGATCAGAATGCGTTTAGTATGCATTTTTGGGGTGCAACCGAAGTGCAATATATGCGATTTTTGGCGACATTTGTATCGTCAAAATGGCACCCTAAACGTGTTCAGAAGTACTTGTAACCATTCTAGCATGCTGCATTGTCTTGTCTCGTGGGTGTAGGGAATGACAATAACAGGATCAGAATGCGTTTAGTATGCATTTTTGGAGTGCAACCGAAGTGCAATATATGCGATTTTTGGCGACATTTGTATCGTCAAAATGGCACTCTAAACGTGTTCAGAAGTACTTG
This sequence comes from Ochlerotatus camptorhynchus, assembly GCF_037179485.1. Lineage (NCBI taxonomy): Eukaryota > Metazoa > Arthropoda > Insecta > Diptera > Culicidae > Ochlerotatus > Ochlerotatus camptorhynchus. The sequence goes on from NW_027041537.1 coordinate 6,371, forward strand.
TAACCATTCTAGCATGCTGCATTGTCTTGTCTCGTGGGTGTAGGGAATGACAATAACAGAATCAGAATGCGTTTAGTATGCATTTTTGGGGTGCAACCGAAGTGCAATATATGCGATTTTTGGCGACATTTGTATCGTCAAAATGGCACCCTAACCGTGTTCAGAAGTACTTGTAACCATTCTAGCATGCTGCATTGTCTTGTCTCGTGGGTGTAGGGAATGACAATAACAGGATCAGAATGCGTTTAGTATGCATTTTTGGGGTGCAACCGAAGTGCAATATATGCGATTTTTGGCGACATTTGTATCGTCAAAATGGCACTCTAAACGTGTTCAGAAGTACTTGTAACCATTCTAGCATGCTGCATTGTCTTGTCTCGTGGGTGTAGGGAATGACAATAACAGAATCAGAATGCGTTTAGTATGCATTTTTGGGGTGCAACCGAAGTGCAATATATGCGATTTTTGGCGACATTTGTATCGTCAAAATGGCACTCTAAACGTGTTCAGAAGTACTTGTAACCATTCTAGCATGCTGCATTGTCTTGTCTCGTGGGTGTAGGGAATGACAATAACAGGATCAGAATGCGTTTAGTATGCATTTTTGGGGTGCAACCGAAGTGCAATATATGCGATTTTTGGCGACATTTGTATCGTCAAAATGGCACCCTAAACGTGTTCAGAAGTACTTGTAACCATTCTAGCATGCTGCATTGTCTTGTCTCGTGGGTGTAGGGAATGACAATAACAGGATCAGAATGCGTTTAGTATGCATTTTTGGGGTGCAACCGAAGTGCAATATATGCGATTTTTGGCGACATTTGTATCGTCAAAATGGCACTCTAAACGTGTTCAGAAGTACTTGTAACCATTCTAGCATGCTGCATTGTCTTGTCTCGTGGGTGTAGGGAATGACAATAACAGAATCAGAATGCGTTTAGTATGCATTTTTGGGGTGCAACCGAAGTGCAATATATGCGATTTTTGGCGACATTTGTATCGTCAAAATGGCACTCTAAACGTGTTCAGAAGTACTTGTAACCATTCTAGCATGCTGCATTGTCTTGTCTCGTGGGTGTAGGGAATGACAATAACAGGATCAGAATGCGTTTAGTATGCATTTTTGGGGTGCAACCGAAGTGCAATATATGCGATTTTTGGCGACATTTGTATCGTCAAAATGGCACTCTAAACGTGTTCAGAAGTACTTGTAACCATTCTAGCATGCTGCATTGTCTTGTCTCGTGGGTGTAGGGAATGACAATAACAGAATCAGAATGCGTTTAGTATGCATTTTTGGGGTGCAACCGAAGTGCAATATATGCGATTTTTGGCGACATTTGTATCGTCAAAATGGCACTCTAAACGTGTTCAGAAGTACTTGTAACCATTCTAGCATGCTGCATTGTCTTGTCTCGTGGGTGTAGGGAATGACAATAACAGGATCAGAATGCGTTTAGTATGAATTTTTGGGGTGCAACCGAAGTGCAATATATGCGATTTTTGGCGACATTTGTATCGTCAAAATGGCACCCTAAACGTGTTCAGAAGTATTTGTAACCATTCTAGCATGCTGCATTGTCTTGTCTCGTGGGTGTAGGGAATGACAATAACAGGATCAGAATGCGTTTAGTATGAATTTTTGGGGTGCAACCGAAGTGCAATATATGCGATTTTTGGCGACATTTGTATCGTCAAAATGGCACCCTAACCGTGTTCAGAAGTACTTGTAACCATTCTAGCATGCTGCGTTGTCTTGTCTCGTGGGTGTAGGGAATGACAATAACAGGATCAGAATGCGTTTAGTATGCATTTTTGGGGTGCAACCGAAGTGCAATATATGCGATTTTTGGCGACATTTGTATCGTCAAAATGGCACCCTAAACGTGTTCAGAAGTACTTGTAACCATTCTAGCATGCTGCATTGTCTTGTCTCGTGGGTGTAGGGAATGACAATAACAGGATCAGAATGCGTTTAGTATGCATTTTTGGGGTGCAACCGAAGTGCAATATATGCGATTTTTGGCGACATTTGTATCGTCAAAATGGCACCCTAAACGTGTTCAGAAGTACTTGTAACCATTCTAGCATGCTGCATTGTCTTGTCTCGTGGGTGTAGGGAATGACAATAACAGGATCAGAATGCGTTTAGTATGCATTTTTGGGGTGCAACCGAAGTGCAATATATGCGATTTTTGGCGACATTTGTATCGTCAAAATGGCACCCTAAACGTGTTCAGAAGTACTTGTAACCATTCTAGCATGCTGCATTGTCTTGTCTCGTGGGTATAGGGAATGACAATAACAGGATCAGAATGCGTTTAGTATGCATTTTTGGAGTGCAACCGAAGTGCAATATATGCGATTTTTGGCGACATTTGTATCGTCAAAATGGCACTCTAAACGTGTTCAGAAGTACTTGTAACCATTCTAGCATGCTGCATTGTCTTGTCTCGTGGGTGTAGGGAATGACAATAACAGGATCAGAATGCGTTTAGTATGCATTTTTGGAGTGCAACCGAAGTGCAATATATGCGATTTTTGGCGACATTTGTATCGTCAAAATGGCACTCTAAACGTGTTCAGAAGTACTTGTAACCATTCTAGCATGCTGCATTGTCTTGTCTCGTGGGTGTAGGGAATGACAATAACAGGATCAGAATGCGTTTAGTATGCATTTTTGGAGTGCAACCGAAGTGCAATATATGCGATTTTTGGCGACATTTGTATCGTCAAAATGGCACTCTAAACGTGTTCAGAAGTACTTGTAACCATTCTAGCATGCTGCATTGTCTTGTCTCGTGGGTGTAGGGAATGACAATAACAGGATCAGAATGCGTTTAGTATGAATTTTTAAGGTGAAACCGAAGTGCAATATATGCGATTTTTGGCGACATTTGTATCGTCAAAATGGCACCCTAAACGTGTTCAGAAGTACTTGTAACCATTCTAGCATGCTGCATTGTCTTGTCTCGTGGGTGTAGGGAATGACAATAACAGGATCAGAATGCGTTTAGTATGCATTTTTGGAGTGCAACCGAAGTGCAATATATGCGATTTTTGGCGACATTTGTATCGTCAAAATGGCACTCTAAACGTGTTCAGAAGTACTTGTAACCATTCTAGCATGCTGCATTGTCTTGTCTCGTGGGTGTAGGGAATGACAATAACAGGATCAGAATGCGTTTAGTATGCATTTTTGGGGTGCAACCGAAGTGCAATATATGCGATTTTTGGCGACATTTGTATCGTCAAAATGGCACCCTAAACGTGTTCAGAAGTACTTGTAACCATTCTAGCATGCTGCATTGTCTTGTCTCGTGGGTGTAGGGAATGACAATAACAGGATCAGAATGCGTTTAGTATGCATTTTTGGGGTGCAACCGAAGTGCAATATATGCGATTTTTGGCGACATTTGTATCGTCAAAATGGCACCCTAAACGTGTTCAGAAGTACTTGTAACCATTCTAGCATGCTGCATTATCTTGTCTCGTGGGTGTAGGGAATGACAATAACAGAATCAGAATGCGTTTAGTATGCATTTTTGGGGTGCAACCGAAGTGCAATATATGCGATTTTTGGCGACATTTGTATCGTCAAAATGGTACCCTAAACGTGTTCAGAAGTATTTGTAACCATTCTAGCATGCTGCATTGTCTTGTCTCGTGGGTGTAGGGAATGACAATAACAGGATCAGAATGCGTTTAGTATGAATTTTTAAGGTGAAACCGAAGTGCAATATATGCGATTTTTGGCGACATTTGTATCGTCAAAATGGCACCCTAAACGTGTTCAGAAGTACTTGTAACCATTCTAGCATGCTGCATTGTCTTGTCTCGTGGGTGTAGGGAATGACAATAACAGGATCAGAATGCGTTTAGTATGCATTTTTGGGGTGCAACCGAAGTGCAATATATGCGATTTTTGGCGACATTTGTATCGTCAAAATGGCACTCTAAACGTGTTCAGAAGTACTTGTAACCATTCTAGCATGCTGCATTGTCTTGTCTCGTGGGTGTAGGGAATGACAATAACAGAATCAGAATGCGTTTAGTATGCATTTTTGGGGTGCAACCGAAGTGCAATATATGCGATTTTTGGCGACATTTGTATCGTCAAAATGGCACTCTAAACGTGTTCAGAAGTACTTGTAACCATTCTAGCATGCTGCATTGTCTTGTCTCGTGGGTGTAGGGAATGACAATAACAGGATCAGAATGCGTTTAGTATGCATTTTTGGGGTGCAACCGAAGTGCAATATATGCGATTTTTGGCGACATTTGTATCGTCAAAATGGCACTCTAAACGTGTTCAGAAGTACTTGTAACCATTCTAGCATGCTGCATTGTCTTGTCTCGTGGGTGTAGGGAATGACAATAACAGGATCAGAATGCGTTTAGTATGAATTTTTAAGGTGCAACCGAAGTGCAATATATGCGATTTTTGGCGACATTTGTATCGTCAAAATGGCACCCTAAACGTGTTCAGAAGTACTTGTAACCATTCTAGCATGCTGCATTGTCTTGTCTCGTGGGTGTAGGGAATGACAATAACAGGATCAGAATGCGTTTAGTATGCATTTTTGGGGTGCAACCGAAGTGCAATATATGCGATTTTTGGCGACATTTGTATCGTCAAAATGGCACTCTAAACGTGTTCAGAAGTACTTGTAACCATTCTAGCATGCTGCATTGTCTTGTCTCGTGGGTGTAGGGAATGACAATAACAGGATCAGAATGCGTTTAGTATGCATTTTTGGGGTGCAACCGAAGTGCAATATATGCGATTTTTGGCGACATTTGTATCGTCAAAATGGCACTCTAAACGTGTTCAGAAGTACTTGTAACCATTCTAGCATGCTGCATTGTCTTGTCTCGTGGGTGTAGGGAATGACAATAACAGAATCAGAATGCGTTTAGTATGCATTTTTGGGGTGCAACCGAAGTGCAATATATGCGATTTTTGGCGACATTTGTATCGTCAAAATGGCACTCTAAACGTGTTCAGAAGTACTTGTAACCATTCTAGCATGCTGCATTGTCTTGTCTCGTGGGTGTAGGGAATGACAATAACAGGATCAGAATGCGTTTAGTATGCATTTTTGGGGTGCAACCGAACTGCAATATATGCGATTTTTGGCGACATTTGTATCGTCAAAATGGCACCCTAAACGTGTTCAGAAGTACTTGTAACCATTCTAGCATGCTGCATTGTCTTGTCTCGTAGGTGTAGAGAATGACAATAACAGGATCAGAATGCGTTTAGTATGCATTTTTGGGGTGCAACCAAAGTGCAATATATGCGATTTTTGGCGACATTTGTATCTTAAAAATGGCACCCTAAACGTGTTCAGAAGTACTTGTAACCATTCTAGCATGCTGCATTGTCTTGTCTCGTGGGTGTAGGGAATGACAATAACAGGATCAGAATGCGTTTAGTATGCATTTTTGGGGTGCAACCAAAGTGCAATATATGCGATTTTTGGCGACATTTGTATCTTAAAAATGGCACCCTAAACGTGTTCAGAAGTACTTGTAACCATTCTAGCATGCTGCATTGTCTTGTCTCGTGGGTGTAGGGAATGACAATAACAGGATCAAAATGCGTTTAGTATGCATTTTTGGGGTGCAACCGAAGTGCAATATATGCGATTTTTGGCGACATTTGTATCGTCAAAATGGCACCCTAAACGTGTTCAGAAGTACTTGTAACCATTCTAGCATGCTGCATTGTCTTGTCTCGTGGGTGTAGGGAATGACAATAACAGGATCAGAATGCGTTTAGTATGAATTTTTAAGGTGCAACCGAAGTGCAATATATGCGATTTTTGGCGACATTTGTATCGTCAAAATGGCACCCTAAACGTGTTCAGAAGTACTTGTAACCATTCTAGCATGCTGCATTGTCTTGTCTCGTGGGTGTAGGGAATGACAATAACAGGATCAGAATGCGTTTAGTATGCATTTTTGGGGTGCAACCGAAGTGCAATATATGCGATTTTTGGCGACATTTGTATCGTCAAAATGGCACTCTAAACGTGTTCAGAAGTACTTGTAACCATTCTAGCATGCTGCATTGTCTTGTCTCGTGGGTGTAGGGAATGACAATAACAGGATCAGAATGCGTTTAGTATGAATTTTTAAGGTGCAACCGAAGTGCAATATATGCGATTTTTGGCGACATTTGTATCGTCAAAATGGCACCCTAAACGTGTTCAGAAGTACTTGTAACCATTCTAGCATGCTGCATTGTCTTGTCTCGTGGGTGTAGGGAATGACAATAACAGGATCAGAATGCGTTTAGTATGCATTTTTGGGGTGCAACCGAAGTGCAATATATGCGATTTTTGGCGACATTTGTATCGTCAAAATGGCACTCTAAACGTGTTCAGAAGTACTTGTAACCATTCTAGCATGCTGCATTGTCTTGTCTCGTGGGTGTAGGGAATGACAATAACAGGATCAGAATGCGTTTAGTATGCATTTTTGGGGTGCAACCGAAGTGCAATATATGCGATTTTTGGCGACATTTGTATCGTCAAAATGGCACTCTAAACGTGTTCAGAAGTACTTGTAACCATTCTAGCATGCTGCATTGTCTTGTCTCGTGGGTGTAGGGAATGACAATAACAGAATCAGAATGCGTTTAGTATGCATTTTTGGGGTGCAACCGAAGTGCAATATATGCGATTTTTGGCGACATTTGTATCGTCAAAATGGCACTCTAAACGTGTTCAGAAGTACTTGTAACCATTCTAGCATGCTGCATTGTCTTGTCTCGTGGGTGTAGGGAATGACAATAACAGGATCAGAATGCGTTTAGTATGCATTTTTGGGGTGCAACCGAACTGCAATATATGCGATTTTTGGCGACATTTGTATCGTCAAAATGGCACCCTAAACGTGTTCAGAAGTACTTGTAACCATTCTAGCATGCTGCATTGTCTTGTCTCGTAGGTGTAGAGAATGACAATAACAGGATCAGAATGCGTTTAGTATGCATTTTTGGGGTGCAACCAAAGTGCAATATATGCGATTTTTGGCGACATTTGTATCGTCAAAATGGCACTCTAAACGTGTTCAGAAGTACTTGTAACCATTCTAGCATGCTGCATTGTCTTGTCTCGTGGGTGTAGGGAATGACAATAACAGGATCAGAATGCGTTTAGTATGCATTTTTGGGGTGCAACCGAACTGCAATATATGCGATTTTTGGCGACATTTGTATCGTCAAAATGGCACCCTAAACGTGTTCAGAAGTACTTGTAACCATTCTAGCATGCTGCATTGTCTTGTCTCGTAGGTGTAGAGAATGACAATAACAGGATCAGAATGCGTTTAGTATGCATTTTTGGGGTGCAACCAAAGTGCAATATATGCGATTTTTGGCGACATTTGTATCGTCAAAATGGCACTCTAAACGTGTTCAGAAGTACTTGTAACCATTCTAGCATGCTGCATTGTCTTGTCTCGTGGGTGTAGGGAATGACAATAACAGGATCAGAATGCGTTTAGTATGCATTTTTGGGGTGCAACCGAAGTGCAATATATGCGATTTTTGGCGACATTTGTATCTTAAAAATGGCACCCTAAACGTGTTCAGAAGTACTTGTAACCATTCTAGCATGCTGCATTGTCTTGTCTCGTGGGTGTAGGGAATGACAATAACAGGATCAGAATGCGTTTAGTATGCATTTTTGGGGTGCAACCAAAGTGCAATATATGCGATTTTTGGCGACATTTGTATCGTCAAAATGGCACCCTAAACGTGTTCAGAAGTACTTGTAACCATTCTAGCATGCTGCATTGTCTTGTCTCGTAGGTGTAGAGAATGACAATAACAGGATCAGAATGCGTTTAGTATGCATTTTTGGGGTGCAACCAAAGTGCAATATATGCGATTTTTGGCGACATTTGTATCGTCAAAATGGCACCCTAAACGTGTTCAGAAGTACTTGTAACCATTCTAGCATGCTGCATTGTCTTGTCTCGTAGGTGTAGAGAATGACAATAACAGGATCAGAATGCGTTTAGTATGCATTTTTGGGGTGCAACCAAAGTGCAATATATGCGATTTTTGGCGACATTTGTATCGTCAAAATGGCACTCTAAACGTGTTCAGAAGTACTTGTAACCATTCTAGCATGCTGCATTGTCTTGTCTCGTGGGTGTAGGGAATGACAATAACAGGATCAAAATGCGTTTAGTATGCATTTTTGGGGTGCAACCGAAGTGCAATATATGCGATTTTTGGCGACATTTGTATCGTCAAAATGGCACCCTAAACGTGTTCAGAAGTACTTGTAACCATTCTAGCATGCTGCATTGTCTTGTCTCGTGGGTGTAGGGAATGACAATAACAGGATCAGAATGCGTTTAGTATGAATTTTTAAGGTGCAACCGAAGTGCAATATATGCGATTTTTGGCGACATTTGTATCGTCAAAATGGCACCCTAAACGTGTTCAGAAGTACTTGTAACCATTCTAGCATGCTGCATTGTCTTGTCTCGTGGGTGTAGGGAATGACAATAACAGGATCAGAATGCGTTTAGTATGCATTTTTGGGGTGCAACCGAAGTGCAATATATGCGATTTTTGGCGACATTTGTATCGTCAAAATGGCACTCTAAACGTGTTCAGAAGTACTTGTAACCATTCTAGCATGCTGCATTGTCTTGTCTCGTGGGTGTAGGGAATGACAATAACAGGATCAGAATGCGTTTAGTATGAATTTTTAAGGTGCAACCGAAGTGCAATATATGCGATTTTTGGCGACATTTGTATCGTCAAAATGGCACCCTAAACGTGTTCAGAAGTACTTGTAACCATTCTAGCATGCTGCATTGTCTTGTCTCGTGGGTGTAGGGAATGACAATAACAGGATCAGAATGCGTTTAGTATGCATTTTTGGGGTGCAACCGAAGTGCAATATATGCGATTTTTGGCGACATTTGTATCGTCAAAATGGCACTCTAAACGTGTTCAGAAGTACTTGTAACCATTCTAGCATGCTGCATTGTCTTGTCTCGTGGGTGTAGGGAATGACAATAACAGGATCAGAATGCGTTTAGTATGCATTTTTGGGGTGCAACCGAAGTGCAATATATGCGATTTTTGGCGACATTTGTATCGTCAAAATGGCACTCTAAACGTGTTCAGAAGTACTTGTAACCATTCTAGCATGCTGCATTGTCTTGTCTCGTGGGTGTAGGGAATGACAATAACAGAATCAGAATGCGTTTAGTATGCATTTTTGGGGTGCAACCGAAGTGCAATATATGCGATTTTTGGCGACATTTGTATCGTCAAAATGGCACTCTAAACGTGTTCAGAAGTACTTGTAACCATTCTAGCATGCTGCATTGTCTTGTCTCGTGGGTGTAGGGAATGACAATAACAGGATCAGAATGCGTTTAGTATGCATTTTTGGGGTGCAACCGAACTGCAATATATGCGATTTTTGGCGACATTTGTATCGTCAAAATGGCACCCTAAACGTGTTCAGAAGTACTTGTAACCATTCTAGCATGCTGCATTGTCTTGTCTCGTAGGTGTAGAGAATGACAATAACAGGATCAGAATGCGTTTAGTATGCATTTTTGGGGTGCAACCAAAGTGCAATATATGCGATTTTTGGCGACATTTGTATCGTCAAAATGGCACTCTAAACGTGTTCAGAAGTACTTGTAACCATTCTAGCATGCTGCATTGTCTTGTCTCGTGGGTGTAGGGAATGACAATAACAGGATCAGAATGCGTTTAGTATGCATTTTTGGGGTGCAACCAAAGTGCAATATATGCGATTTTTGGCGACATTTGTATCGTCAAAATGGCACCCTAAACGTGTTCAGAAGTACTTGTAACCATTCTAGCATGCTGCATTGTCTTGTCTCGTAGGTGTAGAGAATGACAATAACAGGATCAGAATGCGTTTAGTATGCATTTTTGGGGTGCAACCAAAGTGCAATATATGCGATTTTTGGCGACATTTGTATCGTCAAAATGGCACTCTAAACGTGTTCAGAAGTACTTGTAACCATTCTAGCATGCTGCATTGTCTTGTCTCGTGGGTGTAGGGAATGACAATAACAGGATCAGAATGCGTTTAGTATGCATTTTTGGGGTGCAACCGAAGTGCAATATATGCGATTTTTGGCGACATTTGTATCGTCAAAATGGCACCCTAAACGTGTTCAGAAGTACTTGTAACCATTCTAGCATGCTGCATTGTCTTGTCTCGTAGGTGTAGAGAATGACAATAACAGGATCAGAATGCGTTTAGTATGCATTTTTGGGGTGCAACCGAACTGCAATATATGCGATTTTTGGCGACATTTGTATCGTCAAAATGGCACCCTAAACGTGTTCAGAAGTACTTGTAACCATTCTAGCATGCTGCATTGTCTTGTCTCGTGGGTGTAGGGAATGACAATAACAGGATCAGAATGCGTTTAGTATGCATTTTTGGGGTGCAACCGAAGTGCAATATATGCGATTTTTGGCGACATTTGTATCGTCAAAATGGCACTCTAAACGTGTTCAGAAGTACTTGTAACCATTCTAGCATGCTGCATTGTCTTGTCTCGTGGGTGTAGGGAATGACAATAACAGGATCAGAATGCGTTTAGTATGCATTTTTGGGGTGCAACCGAAGTGCAATATATGCGATTTTTGGCGACATTTGTATCGTCAAAATGGCACTCTAAACGTGTTCAGAAGTACTTGTAACCATTCTAGCATGCTGCATTGTCTTGTCTCGTGGGTGTAGGGAATGACAATAACAGGATCAGAATGCGTTTAGTATGCATTTTTGGGGTGCAACCGAACTGCAATATATGCGATTTTTGGCGACATTTGTATCGTCAAAATGGCACCCTAAACGTGTTCAGAAGTACTTGTAACCATTCTAGCATGCTGCATTGTCTTGTCTCGTAGGTGTAGAGAATGACAATAACAGGATCAGAATGCGTTTAGTATGCATTTTTGGGGTGCAACCAAAGTGCAATATATGCGATTTTTGGCGACATTTGTATCGTCAAAATGGCACCCTAAACGTGTTCAGAAGTACTTGTAACCATTCTAGCATGCTGCATTGTCTTGTCTCGTGGGTGTAGGGAATGACAATAACAGAATCAGAATGCGTTTAGTATGCATTTTTGGGGTGCAACCGAAGTGCAATATATGCGATTTTTGGCGACATTTGTATCGTCAAAATGGCACTCTAAACGTGTTCAGAAGTACTTGTAACCATTCTAGCATGCTGCATTGTCTTGTCTCGTGGGTGTAGGGAATGACAATAACAGGATCAGAATGCGTTTAGTATGCATTTTTGGGGTGCAACCGAACTGCAATATATGCGATTTTTGGCGACATTTGTATCGTCAAAATGGCACCCTAAACGTGTTCAGAAGTACTTGTAACCATTCTAGCATGCTGCATTGTCTTGTCTCGTAGGTGTAGAGAATGACAATAACAGGATCAGAATGCGTTTAGTATGCATTTTTGGGGTGCAACCGAAGTGCAATATATGCGATTTTTGGCGACATTTGTATCGTCAAAATGGCACTCTAAACGTGTTCAGAAGTACTTGTAACCATTCTAGCATGCTGCATTGTCTTGTCTCGTGGGTGTAGGGAATGACAATAACAGGATCAGAATGCGTTTAGTATGCATTTTTGGGGTGCAACCGAAGTGCAATATATGCGATTTTTGGCGACATTTGTATCGTCAAAATGGCACTCTAAACGTGTTCAGAAGTACTTGTAACCATTCTAGCATGCTGCATTGTCTTGTCTCGTGGGTGTAGGGAATGACAATAACAGGATCAGAATGCGTTTAGTATGAATTTTTAAGGTGCAACCGAAGTGCAATATATGCGATTTTTGGCGACATTTGTATCGTCAAAATGGCACCCTAAACGTGTTCAGAAGTACTTGTAACCATTCTAGCATGCTGCATTGTCTTGTCTCGTGGGTGTAGGGAATGACAATAACAGGATCAGAATGCGTTTAGTATGCATTTTTGGGGTGCAACCGAAGTGCAATATATGCGATTTTTGGCGACATTTGTATCGTCAAAATGGCACTCTAAACGTGTTCAGAAGTACTTGTAACCATTCTAGCATGCTGCATTGTCTTGTCTCGTGGGTGTAGGGAATGACAATAACAGGATCAGAATGCGTTTAGTATGCATTTTTGGGGTGCAACCGAAGTGCAATATATGCGATTTTTGGCGACATTTGTATCGTCAAAATGGCACCCTAAACGTGTTCAGAAGTACTTGTAACCATTCTAGCATGCTGCATTGTCTTGTCTCGTGGGTGTAGGGAATGACAATAACAGAATCAGAATGCGTTTAGTATGCATTTTTGGGGTGCAACCGAAGTGCAATATATGCGATTTTTGGCGACATTTGTATCGTCAAAATGGCACTCTAAACGTGTTCAGAAGTACTTGTAACCATTCTAGCATGCTGCATTGTCTTGTCTCGTGGGTGTAGGGAATGACAATAACAGGATCAGAATGCGTTTAGTATGCATTTTTGGGGTGCAACCGAACTGCAATATATGCGATTTTTGGCGACATTTGTATCGTCAAAATGGCACCCTAAACGTGTTCAGAAGTACTTGTAACCATTCTAGCATGCTGCATTGTCTTGTCTCGTGGGTGTAGGGAATGACAATAACAGGATCAGAATGCGTTTAGTATGAATTTTTAAGGTGAAACCGAAGTGCAATATATGCGATTTTTGGCGACATTTGTATCGTCAAAATGGCACCCTAAACGTGTTCAGAAGTACTTGTAACCATTCTGCATGCTGCATTGTCTTGTCTCGTGGGTGTAGGGAATGACAATAACAGGATCAGAATGCGTTTAGTATGCATTTTTGGGGTGCAACCGAAGTGCAATATATGCGATTTTTGGCGACATTTGTATCGTCAAAATGGCACTCTAAACGTGTTCAGAAGTACTTGTAACCATTCTAGCATGCTGCATTGTCTTGTCTCGTGGGTGTAGGGAATGACAATAACAGGAATCAGAATGCGTTTAGTATGCATTTTTGGGGTGCAACCGAAGTGCAATATATGCGATTTTTGGCGACATTTGTATCGTCAAAATGGCACTCTAAACGTGTTCAGAAGTACTTGTAACCATTCTAGCATGCTGCATTGTCTTGTCTCGTGGGTGTAGGGAATGACAATAACAGGATCAGAATGCGTTTAGTATGCATTTTTGGGGTGCAACCGAAGTGCAATATATGCGATTTTTGGCGACATTTGTATCGTCAAAATGGCACTCTAAACGTGTTCAGAAGTACTTGTAACCATTCTAGCATGCTGCATTGTCTTGTCTCGTGGGTGTAGGGAATGACAATAACAGGATCAGAATGCGTTTAGTATGCATTTTTGGGGTGCAACCGAAGTGCAATATATGCGATTTTTGGCGACATTTGTATCGTCAAAATGGCACTCTAAACGTGTTCAGAAGTACTTGTAACCATTCTAGCATGCTGCATTGTCTTGTCTCGTGGGTGTAGGGAATGACAATAACAGGATCAGAATGCGTTTAGTATGCATTTTTGGGGTGCAACCGAAGTGCAATATATGCGATTTTTGGCGACATTTGTATCGTCAAAATGGCACTCTAAACGTGTTCAGAAGTACTTGTAACCATTCTAGCATGCTGCATTGTCTTGTCTCGTGGGTGTAGGGAATGACAATAACAGGATCAGAATGCGTTTAGTATGCATTTTTGGGGTGCAACCGAAGTGCAATATATGCGATTTTTGGCGACATTTGTATCGTCAAAATGGCACTCTAAACGTGTTCAGAAGTACTTGTAACCATTCTAGCATGCTGCATTGTCTTGTCTCGTGGGTGTAGGGAATGACAATAACAGAATCAGAATGCGTTTAGTATGCATTTTTGGGGTGCAACCGAAGTGCAATATATGCGATTTTTGGCGACATTTGTATCGTCAAAATGGCACTCTAAACGTGTTCAGAAGTACTTGTAACCATTCTAGCATGCTGCATTGTCTTGTCTCGTGGGTGTAGGGAATGACAATAACAGGATCAGAATGCGTTTAGTATGCATTTTTGGGGTGCAACCGAAGTGCAATATATGCGATTTTTGGCGACATTTGTATCGTCAAAATGGCACCCTAAACGTGTTCAGAAGTACTTGTAACCATTCTAGCATGCTGCATTGTCTTGTCTCGTAGGTGTAGAGAATGACAATAACAGGATCAGAATGCGTTTAGTATGCATTTTTGGGGTGCAACCAAAGTGCAATATATGCGATTTTTGGCGACATTTGTATCGTCAAAATGGCACTCTAAACGTGTTCAGAAGTACTTGTAACCATTCTAGCATGCTGCATTGTCTTGTCTCGTGGGTGTAGGGAATGACAATAACAGGATCAGAATGCGTTTAGTATGCATTTTTGGGGTGCAACCGAAGTGCAATATATGCGATTTTTGGCGACATTTGTATCGTCAAAATGGCACCCTAAACGTGTTCAGAAGTACTTGTAACCATTCTAGCATGCTGCATTGTCTTGTCTCGTAGGTGTAGAGAATGACAATAACAGGATCAGAATGCGTTTAGTATGCATTTTTGGGGTGCAACCGAACTGCAATATATGCGATTTTTGGCGACATTTGTATCGTCAAAATGGCACCCTAAACGTGTTCAGAAGTACTTGTAACCATTCTAGCATGCTGCATTGTCTTGTCTCGTGGGTGTAGGGAATGACAATAACAGGATCAGAATGCGTTTAGTATGCATTTTTGGGGTGCAACCGAAGTGCAATATATGCGATTTTTGGCGACATTTGTATCGTCAAAATGGCACTCTAAACGTGTTCAGAAGTACTTGTAACCATTCTAGCATGCTGCATTGTCTTGTCTCGTGGGTGTAGGGAATGACAATAACAGGATCAGAATGCGTTTAGTATGCATTTTTGGGGTGCAACCGAAGTGCAATATATGCGATTTTTGGCGACATTTGTATCGTCAAAATGGCACTCTAAACGTGTTCAGAAGTACTTGTAACCATTCTAGCATGCTGCATTGTCTTGTCTCGTGGGTGTA
Source organism: Ochlerotatus camptorhynchus (assembly GCF_037179485.1). Lineage (NCBI taxonomy): Eukaryota > Metazoa > Arthropoda > Insecta > Diptera > Culicidae > Ochlerotatus > Ochlerotatus camptorhynchus. Next base: position 21,464 of record NW_027041537.1, read on the forward strand.
GGGAATGACAATAACAGGATCAGAATGCGTTTAGTATGCATTTTTGGGGTGCAACCGAACTGCAATATATGCGATTTTTGGCGACATTTGTATCGTCAAAATGGCACCCTAAACGTGTTCAGAAGTACTTGTAACCATTCTAGCATGCTGCATTGTCTTGTCTCGTAGGTGTAGAGAATGACAATAACAGGATCAGAATGCGTTTAGTATGCATTTTTGGGGTGCAACCAAAGTGCAATATATGCGATTTTTGGCGACATTTGTATCGTCAAAATGGCACCCTAAACGTGTTCAGAAGTACTTGTAACCATTCTAGCATGCTGCATTGTCTTGTCTCGTGGGTGTAGGGAATGACAATAACAGAATCAGAATGCGTTTAGTATGCATTTTTGGGGTGCAACCGAAGTGCAATATATGCGATTTTTGGCGACATTTGTATCGTCAAAATGGCACTCTAAACGTGTTCAGAAGTACTTGTAACCATTCTAGCATGCTGCATTGTCTTGTCTCGTGGGTGTAGGGAATGACAATAACAGGATCAGAATGCGTTTAGTATGCATTTTTGGGGTGCAACCGAACTGCAATATATGCGATTTTTGGCGACATTTGTATCGTCAAAATGGCACCCTAAACGTGTTCAGAAGTACTTGTAACCATTCTAGCATGCTGCATTGTCTTGTCTCGTAGGTGTAGAGAATGACAATAACAGGATCAGAATGCGTTTAGTATGCATTTTTGGGGTGCAACCGAAGTGCAATATATGCGATTTTTGGCGACATTTGTATCGTCAAAATGGCACTCTAAACGTGTTCAGAAGTACTTGTAACCATTCTAGCATGCTGCATTGTCTTGTCTCGTGGGTGTAGGGAATGACAATAACAGGATCAGAATGCGTTTAGTATGCATTTTTGGGGTGCAACCGAAGTGCAATATATGCGATTTTTGGCGACATTTGTATCGTCAAAATGGCACTCTAAACGTGTTCAGAAGTACTTGTAACCATTCTAGCATGCTGCATTGTCTTGTCTCGTGGGTGTAGGGAATGACAATAACAGGATCAGAATGCGTTTAGTATGAATTTTTAAGGTGCAACCGAAGTGCAATATATGCGATTTTTGGCGACATTTGTATCGTCAAAATGGCACCCTAAACGTGTTCAGAAGTACTTGTAACCATTCTAGCATGCTGCATTGTCTTGTCTCGTGGGTGTAGGGAATGACAATAACAGGATCAGAATGCGTTTAGTATGCATTTTTGGGGTGCAACCGAAGTGCAATATATGCGATTTTTGGCGACATTTGTATCGTCAAAATGGCACTCTAAACGTGTTCAGAAGTACTTGTAACCATTCTAGCATGCTGCATTGTCTTGTCTCGTGGGTGTAGGGAATGACAATAACAGGATCAGAATGCGTTTAGTATGCATTTTTGGGGTGCAACCGAAGTGCAATATATGCGATTTTTGGCGACATTTGTATCGTCAAAATGGCACCCTAAACGTGTTCAGAAGTACTTGTAACCATTCTAGCATGCTGCATTGTCTTGTCTCGTGGGTGTAGGGAATGACAATAACAGAATCAGAATGCGTTTAGTATGCATTTTTGGGGTGCAACCGAAGTGCAATATATGCGATTTTTGGCGACATTTGTATCGTCAAAATGGCACTCTAAACGTGTTCAGAAGTACTTGTAACCATTCTAGCATGCTGCATTGTCTTGTCTCGTGGGTGTAGGGAATGACAATAACAGGATCAGAATGCGTTTAGTATGCATTTTTGGGGTGCAACCGAACTGCAATATATGCGATTTTTGGCGACATTTGTATCGTCAAAATGGCACCCTAAACGTGTTCAGAAGTACTTGTAACCATTCTAGCATGCTGCATTGTCTTGTCTCGTGGGTGTAGGGAATGACAATAACAGGATCAGAATGCGTTTAGTATGAATTTTTAAGGTGAAACCGAAGTGCAATATATGCGATTTTTGGCGACATTTGTATCGTCAAAATGGCACCCTAAACGTGTTCAGAAGTACTTGTAACCATTCTAGCATGCTGCATTGTCTTGTCTCGTGGGTGTAGGGAATGACAATAACAGGATCAGAATGCGTTTAGTATGCATTTTTGGGGTGCAACCGAAGTGCAATATATGCGATTTTTGGCGACATTTGTATCGTCAAAATGGCACTCTAAACGTGTTCAGAAGTACTTGTAACCATTCTAGCATGCTGCATTGTCTTGTCTCGTGGGTGTAGGGAATGACAATAACAGAATCAGAATGCGTTTAGTATGCATTTTTGGGGTGCAACCGAAGTGCAATATATGCGATTTTTGGCGACATTTGTATCGTCAAAATGGCACTCTAAACGTGTTCAGAAGTACTTGTAACCATTCTAGCATGCTGCATTGTCTTGTCTCGTGGGTGTAGGGAATGACAATAACAGGATCAGAATGCGTTTAGTATGCATTTTTGGGGTGCAACCGAAGTGCAATATATGCGATTTTTGGCGACATTTGTATCGTCAAAATGGCACTCTAAACGTGTTCAGAAGTACTTGTAACCATTCTAGCATGCTGCATTGTCTTGTCTCGTGGGTGTAGGGAATGACAATAACAGGATCAGAATGCGTTTAGTATGAATTTTTAAGGTGCAACCGAAGTGCAATATATGCGATTTTTGGCGACATTTGTATCGTCAAAATGGCACCCTAAACGTGTTCAGAAGTACTTGTAACCATTCTAGCATGCTGCATTGTCTTGTCTCGTGGGTGTAGGGAATGACAATAACAGGATCAGAATGCGTTTAGTATGCATTTTTGGGGTGCAACCGAAGTGCAATATATGCGATTTTTGGCGACATTTGTATCGTCAAAATGGCACTCTAAACGTGTTCAGAAGTACTTGTAACCATTCTAGCATGCTGCATTGTCTTGTCTCGTGGGTGTAGGGAATGACAATAACAGGATCAGAATGCGTTTAGTATGCATTTTTGGGGTGCAACCGAAGTGCAATATATGCGATTTTTGGCGACATTTGTATCGTCAAAATGGCACTCTAAACGTGTTCAGAAGTACTTGTAACCATTCTAGCATGCTGCATTGTCTTGTCTCGTGGGTGTAGGGAATGACAATAACAGAATCAGAATGCGTTTAGTATGCATTTTTGGGGTGCAACCGAAGTGCAATATATGCGATTTTTGGCGACATTTGTATCGTCAAAATGGCACTCTAAACGTGTTCAGAAGTACTTGTAACCATTCTAGCATGCTGCATTGTCTTGTCTCGTGGGTGTAGGGAATGACAATAACAGGATCAGAATGCGTTTAGTATGCATTTTTGGGGTGCAACCGAACTGCAATATATGCGATTTTTGGCGACATTTGTATCGTCAAAATGGCACTCTAAACGTGTTCAGAAGTACTTGTAACCATTCTAGCATGCTGCATTGTCTTGTCTCGTGGGTGTAGGGAATGACAATAACAGAATCAGAATGCGTTTAGTATGCATTTTTGGGGTGCAACCGAAGTGCAATATATGCGATTTTTGGCGACATTTGTATCGTCAAAATGGCACTCTAAACGTGTTCAGAAGTACTTGTAACCATTCTAGCATGCTGCATTGTCTTGTCTCGTGGGTGTAGGGAATGACAATAACAGGATCAGAATGCGTTTAGTATGCATTTTTGGGGTGCAACCGAACTGCAATATATGCGATTTTTGGCGACATTTGTATCGTCAAAATGGCACCCTAACCGTGTTCAGAAGTACTTGTAACCATTCTAGCATGCTGCATTGTCTTGTCTCGTGGGTGTAGGGAATGACAATAACAGGATCAGAATGCGTTTAGTATGCATTTTTGGGGTGCAACCGAAGTGCAATATATGCGATTTTTGGCGACATTTGTATCGTCAAAATGGCACCCTAAACGTGTTCAGAAGTACTTGTAACCATTCTAGCATGCTGCATTGTCTTGTCTCGTGGGTGTAGGGAATGACAATAACAGGATCAGAATGCGTTTAGTATGCATTTTTGGGGTGCAACCGAAGTGCAATATATGCGATTTTTGGCGACATTTGTATCGTCAAAATGGCACCCTAAACGTGTTCAGAAGTACTTGTAACCATTCTAGCATGCTGCATTGTCTTGTCTCGTGGGTGTAGGGAATGACAATAACAGGATCAGAATGCGTTTAGTATGCATTTTTGGGGTGCAACCGAAGTGCAATATATGCGATTTTTGGCGACATTTGTATCGTCAAAATGGCACCCTAAACGTGTTCAGAAGTACTTGTAACCATTCTAGCATGCTGCATTGTCTTGTCTCGTGGGTATAGGGAATGACAATAACAGGATCAGAATGCGTTTAGTATGCATTTTTGGAGTGCAACCGAAGTGCAATATATGCGATTTTTGGCGACATTTGTATCGTCAAAATGGCACTCTAAACGTGTTCAGAAGTACTTGTAACCATTCTAGCATGCTGCATTGTCTTGTCTCGTGGGTGTAGGGAATGACAATAACAGGATCAGAATGCGTTTAGTATGAATTTTTAAGGTGAAACCGAAGTGCAATATATGCGATTTTTGGCGACATTTGTATCGTCAAAATGGCACCCTAAACGTGTTCAGAAGTACTTGTAACCATTCTAGCATGCTGCATTGTCTTGTCTCGTGGGTGTAGGGAATGACAATAACAGGATCAGAATGCGTTTAGTATGCATTTTTGGAGTGCAACCGAAGTGCAATATATGCGATTTTTGGCGACATTTGTATCGTCAAAATGGCACTCTAAACGTGTTCAGAAGTACTTGTAACCATTCTAGCATGCTGCATTGTCTTGTCTCGTGGGTGTAGGGAATGACAATAACAGGATCAGAATGCGTTTAGTATGCATTTTTGGGGTGCAACCGAAGTGCAATATATGCGATTTTTGGCGACATTTGTATCGTCAAAATGGCACCCTAAACGTGTTCAGAAGTACTTGTAACCATTCTAGCATGCTGCATTGTCTTGTCTCGTGGGTGTAGGGAATGACAATAACAGGATCAGAATGCGTTTAGTATGCATTTTTGGGGTGCAACCGAAGTGCAATATATGCGATTTTTGGCGACATTTGTATCGTCAAAATGGCACCCTAAACGTGTTCAGAAGTACTTGTAACCATTCTAGCATGCTGCATTGTCTTGTCTCGTGGGTGTAGGGAATGACAATAACAGGATCAGAATGCGTTTAGTATGCATTTTTGGGGTGCAACCGAAGTGCAATATATGCGATTTTTGGCGACATTTGTATCGTCAAAATGGCACCCTAAACGTGTTCAGAAGTACTTGTAACCATTCTAGCATGCTGCATTGTCTTGTCTCGTGGGTGTAGGGAATGACAATAACAGGATCAGAATGCGTTTAGTATGCATTTTTGGGGTGCAACCGAAGTGCAATATATGCGATTTTTGGCGACATTTGTATCGTCAAAATGGCACCCTAAACGTGTTCAGAAGTACTTGTAACCATTCTAGCATGCTGCATTGTCTTGTCTCGTGGGTGTAGGGAATGACAATAACAGGATCAGAATGCGTTTAGTATGCATTTTTGGGGTGCAACCGAAGTGCAATATATGCGATTTTTGGCGACATTTGTATCGTCAAAATGGCACTCTAAACGTGTTCAGAAGTACTTGTAACCATTCTAGCATGCTGCATTGTCTTGTCTCGTGGGTGTAGGGAATGACAATAACAGGATCAGAATGCGTTTAGTATGCATTTTTGGAGTGCAACCGAAGTGCAATATATGCGATTTTTGGCGACATTTGTATCGTCAAAATGGCACTCTAAACGTGTTCAGAAGTACTTGTAACCATTCTAGCATGCTGCATTGTCTTGTCTCGTGGGTGTAGGGAATGACAATAACAGGATCAGAATGCGTTTAGTATGCATTTTTGGAGTGCAACCGAAGTGCAATATATGCGATTTTTGGCGACATTTGTATCGTCAAAATGGCACTCTAAACGTGTTCAGAAGTACTTGTAACCATTCTAGCATGCTGCATTGTCTTGTCTCGTGGGTGTAGGGAATGACAATAACAGGATCAGAATGCGTTTAGTATGAATTTTTAAGGTGAAACCGAAGTGCAATATATGCGATTTTTGGCGACATTTGTATCGTCAAAATGGCACCCTAAACGTGTTCAGAAGTACTTGTAACCATTCTAGCATGCTGCATTGTCTTGTCTCGTGGGTGTAGGGAATGACAATAACAGGATCAGAATGCGTTTAGTATGCATTTTTGGAGTGCAACCGAAGTGCAATATATGCGATTTTTGGCGACATTTGTATCGTCAAAATGGCACTCTAAACGTGTTCAGAAGTACTTGTAACCATTCTAGCATGCTGCATTGTCTTGTCTCGTGGGTGTAGGGAATGACAATAACAGGATCAGAATGCGTTTAGTATGCATTTTTGGGGTGCAACCGAAGTGCAATATATGCGATTTTTGGCGACATTTGTATCGTCAAAATGGCACCCTAAACGTGTTCAGAAGTACTTGTAACCATTCTAGCATGCTGCATTGTCTTGTCTCGTGGGTGTAGGGAATGACAATAACAGGATCAGAATGCGTTTAGTATGCATTTTTGGGGTGCAACCGAAGTGCAATATATGCGATTTTTGGCGACATTTGTATCGTCAAAATGGCACCCTAAACGTGTTCAGAAGTACTTGTAACCATTCTAGCATGCTGCATTGTCTTGTCTCGTGGGTGTAGGGAATGACAATAACAGAATCAGAATGCGTTTAGTATGCATTTTTGGGGTGCAACCGAAGTGCAATATATGCGATTTTTGGCGACATTTGTATCGTCAAAATGGTACCCTAAACGTGTTCAGAAGTACTTGTAACCATTCTAGCATGCTGCATTGTCTTGTCTCGTGGGTGTAGGGAATGACAATAACAGGATCAGAATGCGTTTAGTATGAATTTTTAAGGTGAAACCGAAGTGCAATATATGCGATTTTTGGCGACATTTGTATCGTCAAAATGGCACTCTAAACGTGTTCAGAAGTACTTGTAACCATTCTAGCATGCTGCATTGTCTTGTCTCGTGGGTGTAGGGAATGACAATAACAGGATCAGAATGCGTTTAGTATGCATTTTTGGAGTGCAACCGAAGTGCAATATATGCGATTTTTGGCGACATTTGTATCGTCAAAATGGCACTCTAAACGTGTTCAGAAGTACTTGTAACCATTCTAGCATGCTGCATTGTCTTGTCTCGTGGGTGTAGGGAATGACAATAACAGGATCAGAATGCGTTTAGTATGCATTTTTGGGGTGCAACCGAAGTGCAATATATGCGATTTTTGGCGACATTTGTATCGTCAAAATGGCACCCTAAACGTGTTCAGAAGTACTTGTAACCATTCTAGCATGCTGCATTGTCTTGTCTCGTGGGTGTAGGGAATGACAATAACAGGATCAGAATGCGTTTAGTATGCATTTTTGGAGTGCAACCGAAGTGCAATATATGCGATTTTTGGCGACATTTGTATCGTCAAAATGGCACTCTAAACGTGTTCAGAAGTACTTGTAACCATTCTAGCATGCTGCATTGTCTTGTCTCGTGGGTGTAGGGAATGACAATAACAGGATCAGAATGCGTTTAGTATGCATTTTTGGGGTGCAACCGAAGTGCAATATATGCGATTTTTGGCGACATTTGTATCGTCAAAATGGCACTCTAAACGTGTTCAGAAGTACTTGTAACCATTCTAGCATGCTGCATTGTCTTGTCTCGTGGGTGTAGGGAATGACAATAACAGGATCAGAATGCGTTTAGTATGCATTTTTGGGGTGCAACCGAAGTGCAATATATGCGATTTTTGGCGACATTTGTATCGTCAAAATGGCACCCTAAACGTGTTCAGAAGTACTTGTAACCATTCTAGCATGCTGCATTGTCTTGTCTCGTGGGTGTAGGGAATGACAATAACAGGATCAGAATGCGTTTAGTATGCATTTTTGGGGTGCAACCGAAGTGCAATATATGCGATTTTTGGCGACATTTGTATCGTCAAAATGGCACTCTAAACGTGTTCAGAAGTACTTGTAACCATTCTAGCATGCTGCATTGTCTTGTCTCGTGGGTGTAGGGAATGACAATAACAGAATCAGAATGCGTTTAGTATGCATTTTTGGAGGTGCAACCGAAGTGCAATATATGCGATTTTTGGCGACATTTGTATCGTCAAAATGGCACCCTAAACGTGTTCAGAAGTACTTGTAACCATTCTAGCATGCTGCATTGTCTTGTCTCGTGGGTGTAGGGAATGACAATAACAGGAATCAGAATGCGTTTAGTATGCATTTTTGGGTGCAACCGAAGTGCAATATATGCGATTTTTGGCGACATTTGTATCGTCAAAATGGCACCCTAAACGTGTTCAGAAGTACTTGTAACCATTCTAGCATGCTGCATTGTCTTGTCTCGTGGGTGTAGGGAATGACAATAACAGGATCAGAATGCGTTTAGTATGCATTTTTGGAGTGCAACCGAAGTGCAATATATGCGATTTTTGGCGACATTTGTATCGTCAAAATGGCACCCTAAACGTGTTCAGAAGTACTTGTAACCATTCTAGCATGCTGCATTGTCTTGTCTCGTGGGTGTAGGGAATGACAATAACAGGATCAGAATGCGTTTAGTATGCATTTTTGGGGTGCAACCGAAGTGCAATATATGCGATTTTTGGCGACATTTGTATCGTCAAAATGGCACCCTAAACGTGTTCAGAAGTACTTGTAACCATTCTAGCATGCTGCATTGTCTTGTCTCGTGGGTGTAGGGAATGACAATAACAGGATCAGAATGCGTTTAGTATGCATTTTTGGGGTGCAACCGAAGTGCAATATATGCGATTTTTGGCGACATTTGTATCGTCAAAATGGCACCCTAAACGTGTTCAGAAGTACTTGTAACCATTCTAGCATGCTGCATTGTCTTGTCTCGTGGGTGTAGGGAATGACAATAAAACAAGAAATCAAATGCGTTTAGTATGCATTTTTGGAGTGGAACCGAAGTGCAATATATGCGATTTTTGGCGACATTTGTATCGTCAAAATGGCACCCTAAACGTGTTCAGAAGTACTTGTAACCATTCTAGCATGCTGCATTGTCTTGTCTCGTGGGTGTAGGGAATGACAATAACAGGATCAGAATGCGTTTAGTATGCATTTTTGGAGTGCAACCGAAGTGCAATATATGCGATTTTTGGCGACATTTGTATCGTCAAAATGGCACTCTAAACGTGTTCAGAAGTACTTGTAACCATTCTAGCATGCTGCATTGTCTTGTCTCGTGGGTGTAGGGAATGACAATAACAGGATCAGAATGCGTTTAGTATGCATTTTTGGGGTGCAACCGAAGTGCAATATATGCGATTTTTGGCGACATTTGTATCGTCAAAATGGCACCCTAAACGTGTTCAGAAGTACTTGTAACCATTCTAGCATGCTGCATTGTCTTGTCTCGTGGGTGTAGGGAATGACAATAACAGGATCAGAATGCGTTTAGTATGCATTTTTGGGTGCAACCGAAGTGCAATATATGCGATTTTTGGCGACATTTGTATCGTCAAAATGGCACCCTAAACGTGTTCAGAAGTACTTGTAACCATTCTAGCATGCTGCATTGTCTTGTCTCGTGGGTGTAGGGAATGACAATAACAGGATCAGAATGCGTTTAGTATGCATTTTTGGGGTGCAACCGAAGTGCAATATATGCGATTTTTGGCGACATTTGTATCGTCAAAATGGCACTCTAAACGTGTTCAGAAGTACTTGTAACCATTCTAGCATGCTGCATTGTCTTGTCTCGTGGGTGTAGGGAATGACAATAACAGGATCAGAATGCGTTTAGTATGCATTTTTTAAAGGGGGGAAACCGAAGTGCAATATATGCGATTTTTGGCGACATTTGTATCGTCAAAATGGCACCCTAAACGTGTTCAGAAGTACTTGTAACCATTCTAGCATGCTGCATTGTCTTGTCTCGTGGGTGTAGGGAATGACAATAACAGGATCAGAATGCGTTTAGTATGCATTTTTGGGGTGCAACCGAAGTGCAATATATGCGATTTTTGGCGACATTTGTATCGTCAAAATGGCACTCTAAACGTGTTCAGAAGTACTTGTAACCATTCTAGCATGCTGCATTGTCTTGTCTCGTGGGTGTAGGGAATGACAATAACAGGAATCAGAATGCGTTTAGTATGCATTTTTTGGGGTGCAACCGAAGTGCAATATATGCGATTTTTGGCGACATTTGTATCGTCAAAATGGCACTCTAAACGTGTTCAGAAGTACTTGTAACCATTCTAGCATGCTGCATTGTCTTGTCTCGTGGGTGTAGGGAATGACAATAACAGGATCAGAATGCGTTTAGTATGAATTTTTAAGGTGCAACCGAAGTGCAATATATGCGATTTTTGGCGACATTTGTATCGTCAAAATGGCACCCTAAACGTGTTCAGAAGTACTTGTAACCATTCTAGCATGCTGCATTGTCTTGTCTCGTGGGTGTAGGGAATGACAATAACAGGATA
>NW_027041538.1:0-23873 GCF_037179485.1 Ochlerotatus camptorhynchus
GAAGTGAAAAAAAAATGCATTTTTGGCGATTTTTGTAGCATCAAAATGGCACCCTTAACGAGTTCAGAACCACTTCTAACCATTCTAGGATGGTGCAATGGAATGTCCCCTAGATGTAGATAATGATAAAAACGGGATTAGAATACATTTAGGGTGTTTTTTTGTGGTTCAACCGAAGTGAAAAAAATGCATTTTTGGCGATTTTTGTAGCATCAAAATGGCACCCTTAACGAGTTCAGAACCACTTCTAACCATTCTAGGATGGTGCAATGGAATGTCCCCTAGATGTAGATAATGATAAAAACGGGATTAGAATACATTTAGGGTGTTTTTTTGTGGTTCAACCGAAGTGAAAAAAATGCATTTTTGGCGATTTTTGTAGCATCAAAATGGCACCCTTAATGAGTTCAGAACCACTTCTAACGGGATTAGAATACATTTAGGGTGTTTTTTTGTGGTTCAACCGAAGTGAAAAAAATGCATTTTTGGCGATTTTTGTAGCATCAAAATGGCACCCTTAACGAGTTCAGAACCACTTCTAACCATTCTAGGATGGTGCAATGGAATGTCCCCTAGATGTAGATAATGATAAAAACGGGATTAGAATACATTTAGGGTGTTTTTTTGTGGTTCAACCGAAGTGAAAAAAATGCATTTTTGGCGATTTTTGTAGCATCAAAATGGCACCCTTAACGAGTTCAGAACCACTTCTAACCATTCTAGGATGGTGCAATGGAATGTCCCCTAGATGTTGTAGATAATGATAAAAACGGGATTAGAATACATTTAGGGTGTTTTTTTGTGGTTCAACCGGAAGTGAAAAAATGCATTTTTGGCGATTTTTGTAGCATCAAAATGGCACCCTTAACGAGTTCAGAACCACTTCTAACCATTCTAGGATGGTGCAATGGAATGTCCCCTAGATGTAGATAATGATAAAAACGGATTAGAATACATTTAGGGTGTTTTTTTGTGGTTCAACCGAAGTGAAAAAATGCATTTTTGGCGATTTTTGTAGCATCAAAATGGCACCCTTAACGAGTTCAGAACCACTTCTAACCATTCTAGGATGGTGCAATGGAATGTCCCCTAGATGTAGATAATGATAAAAACGGGATTAGAATACATTTAGGGTGTTTTTTTGTGGTTCAACCGAAGTGAAAAAAATGCATTTTTGGCGATTTTTGTAGCATCAAAATGGCACCCTTAACGAGTTCAGAACCACTTCTAACCATTCTAGGATGGTGCAATGGAATGTCCCCTAGATGTAGATAATGATAAAAACGGGATTAGAATACATTTAGGGTGTTTTTTTGTGGTTCAACCGAAGTGAAAAAAATGCATTTTTGGCGATTTTTGTAGCATCAAAATGGCACCCTTAACGAGTTCAGAACCACTTCTAACCATTCTAGGATGGTGCAATGGAATGTCCCCTAGATGTAGATAATGATAAAAACGGGATTAGAATACATTTAGGGTGTTTTTTTGTGGTTCAACCGAAGTGAAAAAAATGCATTTTTGGCGATTTTTGTAGCATCAAAATGGCACCCTTAACGAGTTCAGAACCACTTCTAACCATTCTAGGATGGTGCAATGGAATGTCCCCTAGATGTAGATAATGATAAAAACGGGATTAGAATACATTTAGGGTGTTTTTTTGTGGTTCAACCGAAGTGAAAAAAATGCATTTTTGGCGATTTTTGTAGCATCAAAATGGCACCCTTAACGAGTTCAGAACCACTTCTAACCATTCTAGGATGGTGCAATGGAATGTCCCCTAGATGTAGATAATGATAAAAACGGGATTAGAATACATTTAGGGTGTTTTTTTGTGGTTCAACCGAAGTGAAAAAAATGCATTTTTGGCGATTTTTGTAGCATCAAAATGGCACCCTTAATGAGTTCAGAACCACTTCTAACGGGATTAGAATACATTTAGGGTGTTTTTTTGTGGTTCAACCGAAGTGAAAAAAATGCATTTTTGGCGATTTTTGTAGCATCAAAATGGCACCCTTAACGAGTTCAGAACCACTTCTAACCATTCTAGGATGGTGCAATGGAATGTCCCCTAGATGTAGATAATGATAAAAACGGGATTAGAATACATTTAGGGTGTTTTTTTGTGGTTCAACCGAAGTGAAAAAAATGCATTTTTGGCGATTTTTGTAGCATCAAAATGGCACCCTTAACGAGTTCAGAACCACTTCTAACCATTCTAGGATGGTGCAATGGAATGTCCCCTAGATGTAGATAATGATAAAAACGGGATTAGAATACATTTAGGGTGTTTTTTTGTGGTTCAACCGAAGTGAAAAAAATGCATTTTTGGCGATTTTTGTAGCATCAAAATGGCACCCTTAACGAGTTCAGAACCACTTCTAACCATTCTAGGATGGTGCAATGGAATGTCCCCTAGATGTAGATAATGATAAAAACGGGATTAGAATACATTTAGGGTGTTTTTTTGTGGTTCAACCGAAGTGAAAAAAATGCATTTTTGGCGATTTTTGTAGCATCAAAATGGCACCCTTAATGAGTTCAGAACCACTTCTAACGGGATTAGAATACATTTAGGGTGTTTTTTTGTGGTTCAACCGAAGTGAAAAAAATGCATTTTTGGCGATTTTTGTAGCATCAAAATGGCACCCTTAACGAGTTCAGAACCACTTCTAACCATTCTAGGATGGTGCAATGGAATGTCCCCTAGATGTAGATAATGATAAAAACGGGATTAGAATACATTTAGGGTGTTTTTTTGTGGTTCAACCGAAGTGAAAAAAATGCATTTTTGGCGATTTTTGTAGCATCAAAATGGCACCCTTAACGAGTTCAGAACCACTTGTAACCATTCTAGGATGGTGCAATGGAATGTCCCCTAGATGTAGATAATGATAAAAACGGGATTAGAATACATTTAGGGTGTTTTTTTGTGGTTCAACCGAAGTGAAAAAAATGCATTTTTGGCGATTTTTGTAGCATCAAAATGGCACCCTTAACGAGTTCAGAACCACTTCTAACCATTCTAGGATGGTGCAATGGAATGTCCCCTAGATGTAGATAATGATAAAAACGGGATTAGAATACATTTAGGGTGTTTTTTTGTGGTTCAACCGAAGTGAAAAAAATGCATTTTTGGCGATTTTTGTAGCATCAAAATGGCACCCTTAACGAGTTCAGAACCACTTCTAACCATTCTAGGATGGTGCAATGGAATGTCCCCTAGATGTAGATAATGATAAAAACGGGATTAGAATACATTTAGGGTGTTTTTTTGTGGTTCAACCGAAGTGAAAAAAATGCATTTTTGGCGATTTTTGTAGCATCAAAATGGCACCCTTAACGAGTTCAGAACCACTTCTAACCATTCTAGGATGGTGCAATGGAATGTCCCCTAGATGTAGATAATGATAAAAACGGGATTAGAATACATTTAGGGTGTTTTTTTGTGGTTCAACCGAAGTGAAAAAAATGCATTTTTGGCGATTTTTGTAGCATCAAAATGGCACCCTTAACGAGTTCAGAACCACTTCTAACCATTCTAGGATGGTGCAATGGAATGTCCCCTAGATGTAGATAATGATAAAAACGGGATTAGAATACATTTAGGGTGTTTTTTTGTGGTTCAACCGAAGTGAAAAAAATGCATTTTTGGCGATTTTTGTAGCATCAAAATGGCACCCTTAACGAGTTCAGAACCACTTCTAACCATTCTAGGATGGTGCAATGGAATGTCCCCTAGATGTAGATAATGATAAAAACGGGATTAGAATACATTTAGGGTGTTTTTTTGTGGTTCAACCGAAGTGAAAAAAATGCATTTTTGGCGATTTTTGTAGCATCAAAATGGCACCCTTAATGAGTTCAGAACCACTTCTAACGGGATTAGAATACATTTAGGGTGTTTTTTTGTGGTTCAACCGAAGTGAAAAAAATGCATTTTTGGCGATTTTTGTAGCATCAAAATGGCACCCTTAACGAGTTCAGAACCACTTCTAACCATTCTAGGATGGTGCAATGGAATGTCCCCTAGATGTAGATAATGATAAAAACGGGATTAGAATACATTTAGGGTGTTTTTTTGTGGTTCAACCGAAGTGAAAAAAATGCATTTTTGGCGATTTTTGTAGCATCAAAATGGCACCCTTAACGAGTTCAGAACCACTTCTAACCATTCTAGGATGGTGCAATGGAATGTCCCCTAGATGTAGATAATGATAAAAACGGGATTAGAATACATTTAGGGTGTTTTTTTGTGGTTCAACCGAAGTGAAAAAAATGCATTTTTGGCGATTTTTGTAGCATCAAAATGGCACCCTTAACGAGTTCAGAACCACTTCTAACCATTCTAGGATGGTGCAATGGAATGTCCCCTAGATGTAGATAATGATAAAAACGGGATTAGAATACATTTAGGGTGTTTTTTTGTGGTTCAACCGAAGTGAAAAAAATGCATTTTTGGCGATTTTTGTAGCATCAAAATGGCACCCTTAACGAGTTCAGAACCACTTCTAACCATTCTAGGATGGTGCAATGGAATGTCCCCTAGATGTAGATAATGATAAAAACGGGATTAGAATACATTTAGGGTGTTTTTTTGTGGTTCAACCGAAGTGAAAAAAAATGCATTTTTGGCGATTTTTGTAGCATCAAAATGGCACCCTTAACGAGTTCAGAACCACTTCTAACCATTCTAGGATGGTGCAATGGAATGTCCCCTAGATGTAGATAATGATAAAAACGGGATTAGAATACATTTAGGGTGTTTTTTTGTGGTTCAACCGAAGTGAAAAAAATGCATTTTTGGCGATTTTTGTAGCATCAAAATGGCACCCTTAACGAGTTCAGAACCACTTCTAACCATTCTAGGATGGTGCAATGGAATGTCCCCTAGATGTAGATAATGATAAAAACGGGATTAGAATACATTTAGGGTGTTTTTTTGTGGTTCAACCGAAGTGAAAAAAATGCATTTTTGGCGATTTTTGTAGCATCAAAATGGCACCCTTAATGAGTTCAGAACCACTTCTAACGGGATTAGAATACATTTAGGGTGTTTTTTTGTGGTTCAACCGAAGTGAAAAAAATGCATTTTTGGCGATTTTTGTAGCATCAAAATGGCACCCTTAACGAGTTCAGAACCACTTGTAACCATTCTAGGATGGTGCAATGGAATGTCCCCTAGATGTAGATAATGATAAAAACGGGATTAGAATACATTTAGGGTGTTTTTTTGTGGTTCAACCGAAGTGAAAAAAATGCATTTTTGGCGATTTTTGTAGCATCAAAATGGCACCCTTAACGAGTTCAGAACCACTTCTAACCATTCTAGGGATGGTGCAATGGAATGTCCCCTAGATGTAGATAATGATAAAAACGGGATTAGAATACATTTAGGGTGTTTTTTTGTGGTTCAACCGAAGTGAAAAAAATGCATTTTTGGCGATTTTTGTAGCATCAAAATGGCACCCTTAACGAGTTCAGAACCACTTCTAACCATTCTAGGATGGTGCAATGGAATGTCCCCTAGATGTAGATAATGATAAAAACGGGATTAGAATACATTTAGGGTGTTTTTTTGTGGTTCAACCGAAGTGAAAAAAATGCATTTTTGGCGATTTTTGTAGCATCAAAATGGCACCCTTAATGAGTTCAGAACCACTTCTAACGGGATTAGAATACATTTAGGGTGTTTTTTTGTGGTTCAACGAAGTGAAAAAAATGCATTTTTGGCGATTTTTGTAGCATCAAAATGGCACCCTTAACGAGTTCAGAACCACTTCTAACCATTCTAGGATGGTGCAATGGAATGTCCCCTAGATGTAGATAATGATAAAAACGGGATTAGAATACATTTAGGGTGTTTTTTTGTGGTTCAACCGAAGTGAAAAAAATGCATTTTTGGCGATTTTTGTAGCATCAAAATGGCACCCTTAACGAGTTCAGAACCACTTGTAACCATTCTAGGATGGTGCAATGGAATGTCCCCTAGATGTAGATAATGATAAAAACGGGATTAGAATACATTTAGGGTGTTTTTTTGTGGTTCAACCGAAGTGAAAAAAATGCATTTTTGGCGATTTTTGTAGCATCAAAATGGCACCCTTAACGAGTTCAGAACCACTTCTAACCATTCTAGGATGGTGCAATGGAATGTCCCCTAGATGTAGATAATGATAAAAACGGGATTAGAATACATTTAGGGTGTTTTTTTGTGGTTCAACCGAAGTGAAAAAAATGCATTTTTGGCGATTTTTGTAGCATCAAAATGGCACCCTTAACGAGTTCAGAACCACTTCTAACCATTCTAGGATGGTGCAATGGAATGTCCCCTAGATGTAGATAATGATAAAAACGGGATTAGAATACATTTAGGGTGTTTTTTTGTGGTTCAACCGAAGTGAAAAAAATGCATTTTTGGCGATTTTTGTAGCATCAAAATGGCACCCTTAACGAGTTCAGAACCACTTCTAACCATTCTAGGATGGTGCAATGGAATGTCCCCTAGATGTAGATAATGATAAAAACGGGATTAGAATACATTTAGGGTGTTTTTTTGTGGTTCAACCGAAGTGAAAAAAATGCATTTTTGGCGATTTTTGTAGCATCAAAATGGCACCCTTAACGAGTTCAGAACCACTTCTAACCATTCTAGGATGGTGCAATGGAATGTCCCCTAGATGTAGATAATGATAAAAACGGGATTAGAATACATTTAGGGTGTTTTTTTGTGGTTCAACCGAAGTGAAAAAAATGCATTTTTGGCGATTTTTGTAGCATCAAAATGGCACCCTTAACGAGTTCAGAACCACTTCTAACCATTCTAGGATGGTGCAATGGAATGTCCCCTAGATGTAGATAATGATAAAAACGGGATTAGAATACATTTAGGGTGTTTTTTTGTGGTTCAACCGAAGTGAAAAAAATGCATTTTTGGCGATTTTTGTAGCATCAAAATGGCACCCTTAACGAGTTCAGAACCACTTCTAACCATTCTAGGATGGTGCAATGGAATGTCCCCTAGATGTAGATAATGATAAAAACGGGATTAAAATACATTTAGGGTGTTTTTTTGTGGTTCAACCGAAGTGAAAAAAATGCATTTTTGGCGATTTTTGTAGCATCAAAATGGCACCCTTAACGAGTTCAGAACCACTTCTAACCATTCTAGGATGGTGCAATGGAATGTCCCCTAGATGTAGATAATGATAAAAACGGGATTAGAATACATTTAGGGTGTTTTTTTGTGGTTCAACCGAAGTGAAAAAAATGCATTTTTGGCGATTTTTGTAGCATCAAAATGGCACCCTTAACGAGTTCAGAACCACTTCTAACCATTCTAGGATGGTGCAATGGAATGTCCCCTAGATGTAGATAATGATAAAAACGGGATTAGAATACATTTAGGGTGTTTTTTTGTGGTTCAACCGAAGTGAAAAAAATGCATTTTTGGCGATTTTTGTAGCATCAAAATGGCACCCTTAACGAGTTCAGAACCACTTCTAACCATTCTAGGATGGTGCAATGGAATGTCCCCTAGATGTAGATAATGATAAAAACGGGATTAGAATACATTTAGGGTGTTTTTTTGTGGTTCAACCGAAGTGAAAAAAATGCATTTTTGGCGATTTTTGTAGCATCAAAATGGCACCCTTAATGAGTTCAGAACCACTTCTAACGGGATTAGAATACATTTAGGGTGTTTTTTTGTGGTTCAACCGAAGTGAAAAAAATGCATTTTTGGCGATTTTTGTAGCATCAAAATGGCACCCTTAACGAGTTCAGAACCACTTCTAACCATTCTAGGATGGTGCAATGGAATGTCCCCTAGATGTAGATAATGATAAAAACGGGATTAGAATACATTTAGGGTGTTTTTTTGTGGTTCAACCGAAGTGAAAAAAATGCATTTTTGGCGATTTTTGTAGCATCAAAATGGCACCCTTAATGAGTTCAGAACCACTTCTAACGGGATTAGAATACATTTAGGGTGTTTTTTTGTGGTTCAACCGAAGTGAAAAAAATGCATTTTTGGCGATTTTTGTAGCATCAAAATGGCACCCTTAACGAGTTCAGAACCACTTCTAACCATTCTAGGATGGTGCAATGGAATGTCCCCTAGATGTAGATAATGATAAAAACGGGATTAGAATACATTTAGGGTGTTTTTTTGTGGTTCAACCGAAGTGAAAAAAATGCATTTTTGGCGATTTTTGTAGCATCAAAATGGCACCCTTAACGAGTTCAGAACCACTTCTAACCATTCTAGGATGGTGCAATGGAATGTCCCCTAGATGTAGATAATGATAAAAACGGGATTAGAATACATTTAGGGTGTTTTTTTGTGGTTCAACCGAAGTGAAAAAAATGCATTTTTGGCGATTTTTGTAGCATCAAAATGGCACCCTTAACGAGTTCAGAACCACTTCTAACCATTCTAGGATGGTGCAATGGAATGTCCCCTAGATGTAGATAATGATAAAAACGGGATTAGAATACATTTAGGGTGTTTTTTTGTGGTTCAACCGAAGTGAAAAAAATGCATTTTTGGCGATTTTTGTAGCATCAAAATGGCACCCTTAACGAGTTCAGAACCACTTCTAACCATTCTAGGATGGTGCAATGGAATGTCCCCTAGATGTAGATAATGATAAAAACGGGATTAGAATACATTTAGGGTGTTTTTTTGTGGTTCAACCGAAGTGAAAAAAATGCATTTTTGGCGATTTTTGTAGCATCAAAATGGCACCCTTAACGAGTTCAGAACCACTTCTAACCATTCTAGGATGGTGCAATGGAATGTCCCCTAGATGTAGATAATGATAAAAACGGGATTAGAATACATTTAGGGTGTTTTTTGTGGTTCAACCGAAGTGAAAAAAATGCATTTTTGGCGATTTTTGTAGCATCAAAATGGCACCCTTAATGAGTTCAGAACCACTTCTAACGGGATTAGAATACATTTAGGGTGTTTTTTTGTGGTTCAACCGAAGTGAAAAAAATGCATTTTTGGCGATTTTTGTAGCATCAAAATGGCACCCTTAACGAGTTCAGAACCACTTCTAACCATTCTAGGATGGTGCAATGGAATGTCCCCTAGATGTAGATAATGATAAAAACGGGATTAGAATACATTTAGGGTGTTTTTTTGTGGTTCAACCGAAGTGAAAAAAATGCATTTTTGGCGATTTTTGTAGCATCAAAATGGCACCCTTAACGAGTTCAGAACCACTTCTAACCATTCTAGGATGGTGCAATGGAATGTCCCCTAGATGTAGATAATGATAAAAACGGGATTAGAATACATTTAGGGTGTTTTTTTGTGGTTCAACCGAAGTGAAAAAAATGCATTTTTGGCGATTTTTGTAGCATCAAAATGGCACCCTTAATGAGTTCAGAACCACTTCTAACGGGATTAGAATACATTTAGGGTGTTTTTTTGTGGTTCAACCGAAGTGAAAAAAATGCATTTTTGGCGATTTTTGTAGCATCAAAATGGCACCCTTAACGAGTTCAGAACCACTTCTAACCATTCTAGGATGGTGCAATGGAATGTCCCCTAGATGTAGATAATGATAAAAACGGGATTAGAATACATTTAGGGTGTTTTTTTGTGGTTCAACCGAAGTGAAAAAAATGCATTTTTGGCGATTTTTGTAGCATCAAAATGGCACCCTTAACGAGTTCAGAACCACTTGTAACCATTCTAGGATGGTGCAATGGAATGTCCCCTAGATGTAGATAATGATAAAAACGGGATTAGAATACATTTAGGGTGTTTTTTTGTGGTTCAACCGAAGTGAAAAAAATGCATTTTTGGCGATTTTTGTAGCATCAAAATGGCACCCTTAACGAGTTCAGAACCACTTCTAACCATTCTAGGATGGTGCAATGGAATGTCCCCTAGATGTAGATAATGATAAAAACGGGATTAGAATACATTTAGGGTGTTTTTTTGTGGTTCAACCGAAGTGAAAAAAATGCATTTTTGGCGATTTTTGTAGCATCAAAATGGCACCCTTAACGAGTTCAGAACCACTTGTAACCATTCTAGGATGGTGCAATGGAATGTCCCCTAGATGTAGATAATGATAAAAACGGGATTAGAATACATTTAGGGTGTTTTTTTGTGGTTCAACCGAAGTGAAAAAAATGCATTTTTGGCGATTTTTGTAGCATCAAAATGGCACCCTTAACGAGTTCAGAACCACTTCTAACCATTCTAGGATGGTGCAATGGAATGTCCCCTAGATGTAGATAATGATAAAAACGGGATTAGAATACATTTAGGGTGTTTTTTTGTGGTTCAACCGAAGTGAAAAAAAATGCATTTTTGGCGATTTTTGTAGCATCAAAATGGCACCCTTAACGAGTTCAGAACCACTTCTAACCATTCTAGGATGGTGCAATGGAATGTCCCCTAGATGTAGATAATGATAAAAACGGGATTAGAATACATTTAGGGTGTTTTTTTGTGGTTCAACCGAAGTGAAAAAAATGCATTTTTGGCGATTTTTGTAGCATCAAAATGGCACCCTTAACGAGTTCAGAACCACTTCTAACCATTCTAGGATGGTGCAATGGAATGTCCCCTAGATGTAGATAATGATAAAAACGGGATTAGAATACATTTAGGGTGTTTTTTTGTGGTTCAACCGAAGTGAAAAAAATGCATTTTTGGCGATTTTTGTAGCATCAAAATGGCACCCTTAACGAGTTCAGAACCACTTCTAACCATTCTAGGATGGTGCAATGGAATGTCCCCTAGATGTAGATAATGATAAAAACGGGATTAGAATACATTTAGGGTGTTTTTTTGTGGTTCAACCGAAGTGAAAAAAATGCATTTTTGGCGATTTTTGTAGCATCAAAATGGCACCCTTAATGAGTTCAGAACCACTTCTAACGGGATTAGAATACATTTAGGGTGTTTTTTTGTGGTTCAACCGAAGTGAAAAAAATGCATTTTTGGCGATTTTTGTAGCATCAAAATGGCACCCTTAACGAGTTCAGAACCACTTCTAACCATTCTAGGATGGTGCAATGGAATGTCCCCTAGATGTAGATAATGATAAAAACGGGATTAGAATACATTTAGGGTGTTTTTTTTGTGGTTCAACCGAAGTGAAAAAAATGCATTTTTGGCGATTTTTGTAGCATCAAAATGGCACCCTTAACGAGTTCAGAACCACTTCTAACCATTCTAGGATGGTGCAATGGAATGTCCCCTAGATGTAGATAATGATAAAAACGGGATTAGAATACATTTAGGGTGTTTTTTTGTGGTTCAACCGAAGTGAAAAAAATGCATTTTTGGCGATTTTTGTAGCATCAAAATGGCACCCTTAACGAGTTCAGAACCACTTCTAACCATTCTAGGATGGTGCAATGGAATGTCCCCTAGATGTAGATAATGATAAAAACGGGATTAGAATACATTTAGGGTGTTTTTTTGTGGTTCAACCGAAGTGAAAAAAATGCATTTTTGGCGATTTTTGTAGCATCAAAATGGCACCCTTAATGAGTTCAGAACCACTTCTAACGGGATTAGAATACATTTAGGGTGTTTTTTTGTGGTTCAACCGAAGTGAAAAAAATGCATTTTTGGCGATTTTTGTAGCATCAAAATGGCACCCTTAACGAGTTCAGAACCACTTCTAACCATTCTAGGATGGTGCAATGGAATGTCCCCTAGATGTAGATAATGATAAAAACGGGATTAGAATACATTTAGGGTGTTTTTTTGTGGTTCAACCGAAGTGAAAAAAATGCATTTTTGGCGATTTTTGTAGCATCAAAATGGCACCCTTAACGAGTTCAGAACCACTTCTAACCATTCTAGGATGGTGCAATGGAATGTCCCCTAGATGTAGATAATGATAAAAACGGGATTAGAATACATTTAGGGTGTTTTTTTGTGGTTCAACCGAAGTGAAAAAAATGCATTTTTGGCGATTTTTGTAGCATCAAAATGGCACCCTTAACGAGTTCAGAACCACTTCTAACCATTCTAGGATGGTGCAATGGAATGTCCCCTAGATGTAGATAATGATAAAAACGGGATTAGAATACATTTAGGGTGTTTTTTTGTGGTTCAACCGAAGTGAAAAAAATGCATTTTTGGCGATTTTTGTAGCATCAAAATGGCACCCTTAACGAGTTCAGAACCACTTCTAACCATTCTAGGATGGTGCAATGGAATGTCCCCTAGATGTAGATAATGATAAAAACGGGATTAGAATACATTTAGGGTGTTTTTTTGTGGTTCAACCGAAGTGAAAAAAATGCATTTTTGGCGATTTTTGTAGCATCAAAATGGCACCCTTAACGAGTTCAGAACCACTTCTAACCATTCTAGGATGGTGCAATGGAATGTCCCCTAGATGTAGATAATGATAAAAACGGGATTAGAATACATTTAGGGTGTTTTTTTGTGGTTCAACCGAAGTGAAAAAAAATGCATTTTTGGCGATTTTTGTAGCATCAAAATGGCACCCTTAACGAGTTCAGAACCACTTCTAACCATTCTAGGATGGTGCAATGGAATGTCCCCTAGATGTAGATAATGATAAAAACGGGATTAGAATACATTTAGGGTGTTTTTTTGTGGTTCAACCGAAGTGAAAAAAATGCATTTTTGGCGATTTTTGTAGCATCAAAATGGCACCCTTAACGAGTTCAGAACCACTTCTAACCATTCTAGGATGGTGCAATGGAATGTCCCCTAGATGTAGATAATGATAAAAACGGGATTAGAATACATTTAGGGTGTTTTTTTGTGGTTCAACCGAAGTGAAAAAAATGCATTTTTGGCGATTTTTGTAGCATCAAAATGGCACCCTTAATGAGTTCAGAACCACTTCTAACGGGATTAGAATACATTTAGGGTGTTTTTTTGTGGTTCAACCGAAGTGAAAAAAATGCATTTTTGGCGATTTTTGTAGCATCAAAATGGCACCCTTAACAAGTTCAGAACCACTTCTAACCATTCTAGGATGGTGCAATGGAATGTCCCCTAGATGTAGATAATGATAAAAACGGGATTAGAATACATTTAGGGTGTTTTTTTGTGGTTCAACCGAAGTGAAAAAAATGCATTTTTGGCGATTTTTGTAGCATCAAAATGGCACCCTTAACGAGTTCAGAACCACTTCTAACCATTCTAGGATGGTGCAATGGAATGTCCCCTAGATGTAGATAATGATAAAAACGGGATTAGAATACATTTAGGGTGTTTTTTTGTGGTTCAACCGAAGTGAAAAAAATGCATTTTTGGCGATTTTTGTAGCATCAAAATGGCACTCTTAACGATTTCAGAACCACTTCTAACCATTCTAGGATGGTGCAATGGAATGTCCCCTAGATGTAGATAATGATAAAAACGGGATTAGAATACATTTAGGGTGTTTTTTTTGTGGTTCAACCGAAGTGAAAAAAATGCATTTTTGGCGATTTTTGTAGCATCAAAATGGCACCCTTAACGAGTTCAGAACCACTTCTAACCATTCTAGGATGGTGCAATGGAATGTCCCCTAGATGTAGATAATGATAAAAACGGGATTAGAATACATTTAGGGTGTTTTTTTGTGGTTCAACCGAAGTGAAAAAAATGCATTTTTGGCGATTTTTGTAGCATCAAAATGGCACCCTTAACGAGTTCAGAACCACTTCTAACCATTCTAGGATGGTGCAATGGAATGTCCCCTAGATGTAGATAATGATAAAAACGGGATTAGAATACATTTAGGGTGTTTTTTTGTGGTTCAACCGAAGTGAAAAAAAATGCATTTTTGGCGATTTTTGTAGCATCAAAATGGCACCCTTAACGAGTTCAGAACCACTTCTAACCATTCTAGGATGGTGCAATGGAATGTCCCCTAGATGTAGATAATGATAAAAACGGGATTAGAATACATTTAGGGTGTTTTTTTGTGGTTCAACCGAAGTGAAAAAAATGCATTTTTGGCGATTTTTGTAGCATCAAAATGGCACCCTTAACGAGTTCAGAACCACTTCTAACCATTCTAGGATGGTGCAATGGAATGTCCCCTAGATGTAGATAATGATAAAAACGGGATTAGAATACATTTAGGGTGTTTTTTTGTGGTTCAACCGAAGTGAAAAAAAATGCATTTTTGGCGATTTTTGTAGCATCAAAATGGCACCCTTAACGAGTTCAGAACCACTTCTAACCATTCTAGGATGGTGCAATGGAATGTCCCCTAGATGTAGATAATGATAAAAACGGGATTAGAATACATTTAGGGTGTTTTTTTGTGGTTCAACCGAAGTGAAAAAAATGCATTTTTGGCGATTTTTGTAGCATCAAAATGGCACCCTTAACGAGTTCAGAACCACTTCTAACCATTCTAGGATGGTGCAATGGAATGTCCCCTAGATGTAGATAATGATAAAAACGGGATTAGAATACATTTAGGGTGTTTTTTTGTGGTTCAACCGAAGTGAAAAAAAATGCATTTTTGGCGATTTTTGTAGCATCAAAATGGCACCCTTAACGAGTTCAGAACCACTTCTAACCATTCTAGGATGGTGCAATGGAATGTCCCCTAGATGTAGATAATGATAAAAACGGGATTAGAATACATTTAGGGTGTTTTTTTGTGGTTCAACCGAAGTGAAAAAAATGCATTTTTGGCGATTTTTGTAGCATCAAAATGGCACCCTTAACGAGTTCAGAACCACTTCTAACCATTCTAGGATGGTGCAATGGAATGTCCCCTAGATGTAGATAATGATAAAAACGGGATTAGAATACATTTAGGGTGTTTTTTTGTGGTTCAACCGAAGTGAAAAAAATGCATTTTTGGCGATTTTTGTAGCATCAAAATGGCACCCTTAATGAGTTCAGAACCACTTCTAACGGGATTAGAATACATTTAGGGTGTTTTTTTGTGGTTCAACCGAAGTGAAAAAAATGCATTTTTGGCGATTTTTGTAGCATCAAAATGGCACCCTTAACAAGTTCAGAACCACTTCTAACCATTCTAGGATGGTGCAATGGAATGTCCCCTAGATGTAGATAATGATAAAAACGGGATTAGAATACATTTAGGGTGTTTTTTTGTGGTTCAACCGAAGTGAAAAAAATGCATTTTTGGCGATTTTTGTAGCATCAAAATGGCACCCTTAACGAGTTCAGAACCACTTCTAACCATTCTAGGATGGTGCAATGGAATGTCCCCTAGATGTAGATAATGATAAAAACGGGATTAGAATACATTTAGGGTGTTTTTTTGTGGTTCAACCGAAGTGAAAAAAATGCATTTTTGGCGATTTTTGTAGCATCAAAATGGCACCCTTAACGAGTTCAGAACCACTTCTAACCATTCTAGGATGGTGCAATGGAATGTCTCCTAGATGTAGATAATGATAAAAACGGGATTAGAATACATTTAGGGTGTTTTTTTTGTGGTTCAACCGAAGTGAAAAAAATGCATTTTTGGCGATTTTTGTAGCATCAAAATGGCACCCTTAACGAGTTCAGAACCACTTCTAACCATTCTAGGATGGTGCAATGGAATGTCCCCTAGATGTAGATAATGATAAAAACGGGATTAGAATACATTTAGGGTGTTTTTTTGTGGTTCAACCGAAGTGAAAAAAATGCATTTTTGGCGATTTTTGTAGCATCAAAATGGCACCCTTAACGAGTTCAAAACCACTTCTAACCATTCTAGGATGGTGCAATGGAATGTCCCCTAGATGTAGATAATGATAAAAACGGGATTAGAATACATTTAGGGTGTTTTTTTGTGGTTCAACCGAAGTGAAAAAAATGCATTTTTGGCGATTTTTGTAGCATCAAAATGGCACCCTTAATGAGTTCAGAACCACTTCTAACGGGATTAGAATACATTTAGGGTGTTTTTTTGTGGTTCAACCGAAGTGAAAAAAATGCATTTTTGGCGATTTTTGTAGCATCAAAATGGCACCCTTAACGAGTTCAGAACCACTTCTAACCATTCTAGGATGGTGCAATGGAATGTCCCCTAGATGTAGATAATGATAAAAACGGGATTAGAATACATTTAGGGTGTTTTTTTGTGGTTCAACCGAAGTGAAAAAAATGCATTTTTGGCGATTTTTGTAGCATCAAAATGGCACCCTTAACGAGTTCAGAACCACTTCTAACCATTCTAGGATGGTGCAATGAATGTCCCCTAGATGTAGATAATGATAAAAACGGGATTAGAATACATTTAGGGTGTTTTTTTGTGGTTCAACCGAAGTGAAAAAAATGCATTTTTGGCGATTTTTGTAGCATCAAAATGGCACCCTTAACGAGTTCAGAACCACTTCTAACCATTCTAGGATGGTGCAATGGAATGTCCCCTAGATGTAGATAATGATAAAAACGGGATTAGAATACATTTAGGGTGTTTTTTTGTGGTTCAACCGAAGTGAAAAAAATGCATTTTTGGCGATTTTTGTAGCATCAAAATGGCACCCTTAATGAGTTCAGAACCACTTCTAACGGGATTAGAATACATTTAGGGTGTTTTTTTGTGGTTCAACCGAAGTGAAAAAAATGCATTTTTGGCGATTTTTGTAGCATCAAAATGGCACCCTTAACGAGTTCAGAACCACTTCTAACCATTCTAGGATGGTGCAATGGAATGTCCCCTAGATGTAGATAATGATAAAAACGGGATTAGAATACATTTAGGGTGTTTTTTTGTGGTTCAACCGAAGTGAAAAAAATGCATTTTTGGCGATTTTTGTAGCATCAAAATGGCACCCTTAACGAGTTCAGAACCACTTCTAACCATTCTAGGATGGTGCAATGGAATGTCCCCTAGATGTAGATAATGATAAAAACGGGATTAGAATACATTTAGGGTGTTTTTTTGTGGTTCAACCGAAGTGAAAAAAATGCATTTTTGGCGATTTTTGTAGCATCAAAATGGCACCCTTAACGAGTTCAGAACCACTTCTAACCATTCTAGGATGGTGCAATGGAATGTCCCCTAGATGTAGATAATGATAAAAACGGGATTAGAATACATTTAGGGTGTTTTTTTGTGGTTCAACCGAAGTGAAAAAAATGCATTTTTGGCGATTTTTGTAGCATCAAAATGGCACCCTTAACGAGTTCAGAACCACTTCTAACCATTCTAGGATGGTGCAATGGAATGTCCCCTAGATGTAGATAATGATAAAAACGGGATTAGAATACATTTAGGGTGTTTTTTTGTGGTTCAACCGAAGTGAAAAAAATGCATTTTTGGCGATTTTTGTAGCATCAAAATGGCACCCTTAACGAGTTCAGAACCACTTCTAACGGGATTAGAATACATTTAGGGTGTTTTTTTGTGGTTCAACCGAAGTGAAAAAAATGCATTTTTGGCGATTTTTGTAGCATCAAAATGGCACCCTTAACGAGTTCAGAACCACTTCTAACCATTCTAGGATGGTGCAATGGAATGTCCCCTAGATGTAGATAATGATAAAAACGGGATTAGAATACATTTAGGGTGTTTTTTTGTGGTTCAACCGAAGTGAAAAAAAATGCATTTTTGGCGATTTTTGTAGCATCAAAATGGCACCCTTAACGAGTTCAGAACCACTTCTAACCATTCTAGGATGGTGCAATGGAATGTCCCCTAGATGTAGATAATGATAAAAACGGGATTAGAATACATTTAGGGTGTTTTTTTGTGGTTCAACCGAAGTGAAAAAAATGCATTTTTGGCGATTTTTGTAGCATCAAAATGGCACCCTTAACGAGTTCAGAACCACTTCTAACCATTCTAGGATGGTGCAATGGAATGTCCCCTAGATGTAGATAATGATAAAAACGGGATTAGAATACATTTAGGGTGTTTTTTTGTGGTTCAACCGAAGTGAAAAAAATGCATTTTTGGCGATTTTTGTAGCATCAAAATGGCACCCTTAACGAGTTCAGAACCACTTCTAACCATTCTAGGATGGTGCAATGGAATGTCCCCTAGATGTAGATAATGATAAAAACGGGATTAGAATACATTTAGGGTGTTTTTTTGTGGTTCAACCGAAGTGAAAAAAATGCATTTTTGGCGATTTTTGTAGCATCAAAATGGCACCCTTAACGAGTTCAGAACCACTTCTAACCATTCTAGGATGGTGCAATGGAATGTCCCCTAGATGTAGATAATGATAAAAACGGGATTAGAATACATTTAGGGTGTTTTTTTGTGGTTCAACCGAAGTGAAAAAAATGCATTTTTGGCGATTTTTGTAGCATCAAAATGGCACCCTTAACGAGTTCAGAACCACTTCTAACCATTCTAGGATGGTGCAATGGAATGTCCCCTAGATGTAGATAATGATAAAAACGGGATTAGAATACATTTAGGGTGTTTTTTTGTGGTTCAACCGAAGTGAAAAAAATGCATTTTTGGCGATTTTTGTAGCATCAAAATGGCACCCTTAACGAGTTCAGAACCACTTCTAACCATTCTAGGATGGTGCAATGGAATGTCCCCTAGATGTAGATAATGATAAAAACGGGATTAGAATACATTTAGGGTGTTTTTTTGTGGTTCAACCGAAGTGAAAAAAATGCATTTTTGGCGATTTTTGTAGCATCAAAATGGCACCCTTAACGAGTTCAGAACCACTTCTAACCATTCTAGGATGGTGCAATGGAATGTCCCCTAGATGTAGATAATGATAAAAACGGGATTAGAATACATTTAGGGTGTTTTTTTGTGGTTCAACCGAAGTGAAAAAAATGCATTTTTGGCGATTTTGTAGCATCAAAATGGCACCCTTAATGAGTTCAGAACCACTTCTAACGGGATTAGAATACATTTAGGGTGTTTTTTTGTGTTCAACCGAAGTGAAAAAAATGCATTTTTGGCGATTTTTGTAGCATCAAAATGGCACCCTTAACGAGTTCAGAACCACTTCTAACCATTCTAGGATGGTGCAATGGAATGTCCCCTAGATGTAGATAATGATAAAAACGGGATTAGAATACATTTAGGGTGTTTTTTTGTGGTTCAACCGAAGTGAAAAAAATGCATTTTTGGCGATTTTTGTAGCATCAAAATGGCACCCTTAACGAGTTCAGAACCACTTCTAACCATTCTAGGATGGTGCAATGGAATGTCCCCTAGATGTAGATAATGATAAAAACGGGATTAGAATACATTTAGGGTGTTTTTTTGTGGTTCAACCGAAGTGAAAAAAATGCATTTTTGGCGATTTTTGTAGCATCAAAATGGCACCCTTAACGAGTTCAGAACCACTTCTAACCATTCTAGGATGGTGCAATGGAATGTCCCCTAGATGTAGATAATGATAAAAACGGGATTAGAATACATTTAGGGTGTTTTTTTTGTGGTTCAACCGAAGTGAAAAAAATGCATTTTTGGCGATTTTTGTAGCATCAAAATGGCACCCTTAACGAGTTCAGAACCACTTCTAACCATTCTAGGATGGTGCAATGGAATGTCCCCTAGATGTAGATAATGATAAAAACGGGATTAGAATACATTTAGGGTGTTTTTTTGTGGTTCAACCGAAGTGAAAAAAATGCATTTTTGGCGATTTTTGTAGCATCAAAATGGCACCCTTAACGAGTTCAGAACCACTTCTAACCATTCTAGGATGGTGCAATGGAATGTCCCCTAGATGTAGATAATGATAAAAACGGGATTAGAATACATTTAGGGTGTTTTTTTGTGGTTCAACCGAAGTGAAAAAAATGCATTTTTGGCGATTTTTGTAGCATCAAAATGGCACCCTTAATGAGTTCAGAACCACTTCTAACGGGATTAGAATACATTTAGGGTGTTTTTTTGTGGTTCAACCGAAGTGAAAAAAATGCATTTTTGGCGATTTTTGTAGCATCAAAATGGCACCCTTAACGAGTTCAGAACCACTTCTAACCATTCTAGGATGGTGCAATGGAATGTCCCCTAGATGTAGATAATGATAAAAACGGGATTAGAATACATTTAGGGTGTTTTTTTGTGGTTCAACCGAAGTGAAAAAAATGCATTTTTGGCGATTTTTGTAGCATCAAAATGGCACCCTTAACGAGTTCAGAACCACTTCTAACCATTCTAGGATGGTGCAATGGAATGTCCCCTAGATGTAGATAATGATAAAAACGGGATTAGAATACATTTAGGGTGTTTTTTTGTGGTTCAACCGAAGTGAAAAAAATGCATTTTTGGCGATTTTTGTAGCATCAAAATGGCACCCTTAACGAGTTCAGAACCACTTCTAACCATTCTAGGATGGTGCAATGGAATGTCCCCTAGATGTAGATAATGATAAAAACGGGATTAGAATACATTTAGGGTGTTTTTTTGTGGTTCAACCGAAGTGAAAAAAATGCATTTTTGGCGATTTTTGTAGCATCAAAATGGCACCCTTAATGAGTTCAGAACCACTTCTAACGGGATTAGAATACATTTAGGGTGTTTTTTTGTGGTTCAACCGAAGTGAAAAAAATGCATTTTTGGCGATTTTTGTAGCATCAAAATGGCACCCTTAACGAGTTCAGAACCACTTCTAACCATTCTAGGATGGTGCAATGGAATGTCCCCTAGATGTAGATAATGATAAAAACGGGATTAGAATACATTTAGGGTGTTTTTTTGTGGTTCAACCGAAGTGAAAAAAATGCATTTTTGGCGATTTTTGTAGCATCAAAATGGCACCCTTAACGAGTTCAGAACCACTTCTAACCATTCTAGGATGGTGCAATGGAATGTCCCCTAGATGTAGATAATGATAAAAACGGGATTAGAATACATTTAGGGTGTTTTTTGTGGTTCAACCGAAGTGAAAAAAATGCATTTTTGGCGATTTTTGTAGCATCAAAATGGCACCCTTAACGAGTTCAGAACCACTTCTAACCATTCTAGGATGGTGCAATGGAATGTCCCCTAGATGTAGATAATGATAAAAACGGGATTAGAATACATTTAGGGTGTTTTTTTGTGGTTCAACCGAAGTGAAAAAAATGCATTTTTGGCGATTTTTGTAGCATCAAAATGGCACCCTTAACGAGTTCAGAACCACTTCTAACCATTCTAGGATGGTGCAATGGAATGTCCCCTAGATGTAGATAATGATAAAAACGGGATTAGAATACATTTAGGGTGTTTTTTTGTGGTTCAACCGAAGTGAAAAAAATGCATTTTTGGCGATTTTTGTAGCATCAAAATGGCACCCTTAACGAGTTCAGAACCACTTCTAACATTCTAGGATGGTGCAATGGAATGTCCCCTAGATGTAGATAATGATAAAAACGGGATTAGAATACATTTAGGGTGTTTTTTTGTGGTTCAACCGAAGTGAAAAAAATGCATTTTTGGCGATTTTTGTAGCATCAAAATGGCACCCTTAACGAGTTCAGAACCACTTCTAACCATTCTAGGATGGTGCAATGGAATGTCCCCTAGATGTAGATAATGATAAAAACGGGATTAGAATACATTTAGGGTGTTTTTTTGTGGTTCAACCGAAGTGAAAAAAATGCATTTTTGGCGATTTTTGTAGCATCAAAATGGCACCCTTAATGAGTTCAGAACCACTTCTAACGGGATTAGAATACATTTAGGGTGTTTTTTTGTGGTTCAACCGAAGTGAAAAAAATGCATTTTTGGCGATTTTTGTAGCATCAAAATGGCACCCTTAACGAGTTCAGAACCACTTCTAACCATTCTAGGATGGTGCAATGGAATGTCCCCTAGATGTAGATAATGATAAAAACGGGATTAGAATACATTTAGGGTGTTTTTTGTGGTTCAACCGAAGTGAAAAAAATGCATTTTTGGCGATTTTTGTAGCATCAAAATGGCACCCTTAACGAGTTCAGAACCACTTCTAACCATTCTAGGATGGTGCAATGGAATGTCCCCTAGATGTAGATAATGATAAAAACGGGATTAGAATACATTTAGGGTGTTTTTTTGTGGTTCAACCGAAGTGAAAAAAATGCATTTTTGGCGATTTTTGTAGCATCAAAATGGCACCCTTAACGAGTTCAGAACCACTTCTAACCATTCTAGGATGGTGCAATGGAATGTCCCCCTAGATGTAGATAATGATAAAAACGGGATTAGAATACATTTAGGGTGTTTTTTTGTGGTTCAACCGAAGTGAAAAAAATGCATTTTTGGCGATTTTTGTAGCATCAAAATGGCACCCTTAACGAGTTCAGAACCACTTCTAACCATTCTAGGATGGTGCAATGGAATGTCCCCTAGATGTAGATAATGATAAAAACGGATTAGAATACATTTAGGGTGTTTTTTTGTGGTTCAACCGAAGTGAAAAAAATGCATTTTTGGCGATTTTTGTAGCATCAAAATGGCACCCTTAATGAGTTCAGAACCACTTCTAACGGGATTAGAATACATTTAGGGTGTTTTTTTGTGGTTCAACCGAAGTGAAAAAAATGCATTTTTGGCGATTTTTGTAGCATCAAAATGGCACCCTTAACGAGTTCAGAACCACTTCTAACCATTCTAGGATGGTGCAATGGAATGTTCCCCTAGATGTAGATAATGATAAAAACGGGATTAGAATACATTTAGGGTGTTTTTTTGTGGTTCAACCAGAAGTGAAAAAAATGCATTTTTGGCGATTTTTGTAGCATCAAAATGGCACCCTTAACGAGTTCAGAACCACTTCTAACCATTCTAGGATGGTGCAATGGAATGTCCCCTAGATGTAGATAATGATAAAAACGGGATTAGAATACATTTAGGGTGTTTTTTGTGGTTCAACCGAAGTGAAAAAAATGCATTTTTGGCGATTTTTGTAGCATCAAAATGGCACCCTTAACGAGTTCAGAACCACTTCTAACCATTCTAGGATGGTGCAATGGAATGTCCCCTAGATGTAGATAATGATAAAAACGGGATTAGAATACATTTAGGGTGTTTTTTTGTGGTTCAACCGAAGTGAAAAAAATGCATTTTGGCACTTTGTAGCATCAAAATGCACCCTTAACGAGTTCAGAACCACTTCTAACGGGATTAGAATACATTTAGGTGTTTTTTTGTGGTTCAACCGAAGTGAAAAAAAATGCATTTTTGGCGATTTTTGTAGCATCAAAATGGCACCCTTAACGAGTTCAGAACCACTTCTAACCATTCTAGGATGGTGCAATGGAATGTCCCCTAGATGTAGATAATGATAAAAACGGGATTAGAATACATTTAGGGTGTTTTTTTGTGGTTCAACCGAAGTGAAAAAATGCATTTTTGGCGATTTTTGTAGCATCAAAATGGCACCCTTAACGAGTTCAGAACCACTTCTAACCATTCTAGGATGGTGCAATGGAATGTCCCCTAGATGTAGATAATGATAAAAACGGGATTAGAATACATTTAGGGTGTTTTTTTGTGGTTCAACCGAAGTGAAAAAAATGCATTTTTGGCGATTTTTGTAGCATCAAAATGGCACCCTTAACGAGTTCAGAACCACTTCTAACCATTCTAGGATGGTGCAATGGAATGTCCCCTAGATGTAGATAATTGATAAAAACGGGATTAGAATACATTTAGGGTGTTTTTTTGTGGTTCAACCGAAGTGAAAAAAATGCATTTTTGGCGATTTTTGTAGCATCAAAATGGCACCCTTAACGAGTTCAGAACCACTTCTAACCATTCTAGGATGGTGCAATGGAATGTTCCCCTAGATGTAGATAATGATAAAAACGGGATTAGAATACATTTAGGGTGTTTTTTTGTGGTTCAACCGAAGTGAAAAAAATGCATTTTTGGCGATTTTTGTAGCATCAAAATGGCACCCTTAACGAGTTCAGAACCACTTCTAACCATTCTAGGATGGTGCAATGGAATGTCCCCTAGATGTAGATAATGATAAAAACGGATTAGAATACATTT
>NW_027041539.1:0-17389 GCF_037179485.1 Ochlerotatus camptorhynchus
CGTAGAGTAGTCGTAACATATAATACATGATTCACATTCAGTAAATGCATAGTTTTGCTATGTAGATACCATAATTCGTTCACAGTGCAGATGATGTTGACATTCATCACCATGTTATTGAAGCGTGAAGGTCGATGGTATCGTTTAGTCATTTTGATAGTCAGTAAGTGTTATGGGTGATGTGTGAAAGAGGTTTAATGAGATATAAAAAAACAGCATTAATCAGCAAGTAAAAACCAGCGAATAGACTTTTATTTGGAATAAGCAAGTAACTTGATCATTGCTTCTTATCCTAGGAAATAACCTAGGCACATGAAGCGCATAAAAAACGGAGTTGTACGATTCGACAAAATTGATGATGTTATTCAAAAAGTTTGGAATGCGTCATTGCTTTAGAGAACTCAAATAATTTTTAAACGCTTTTCGGGAGGGAGGTACTTTATACACCTGCTTTAATAACAAACAAAAAATCGAGTAGGTATGCCAAATTTTCTCAAGATTGCAATAGCTGCAAGCTATAAATTATGAGTGAGATCTCAACACACTTGTAAAGTACATGGATTAGTTTTCTAAAAAACACACCCACGTGGCAGACATATGTTTAATCTGATAAATTGTGGTCTAGCCTGAGTCATAATTTAATAAATGGCAGATAAAAGGAGCAAAAGGACTATATACCGTTACCTTCGGGAAAGGGTTGGGGCCTCCTTTAGCTCAGTCGGTAAAGACATAGAACATATTTATGTTTAGCTCATTGAGACAATGGTTTTCGTGACATAAAAAAGGTGAAATGTTCGACTAATCTTGGGAAAAAATGCTAATTTACTGAGTAGTTACATAGATTTACCAACCGGGAAAGCGTTTGGGATAAACTTCCAAAATAGTATTTAAAGAAAAAGCCGGAAAACCCAGAAAATGCCGGTTTTATATTTGCGGATGTGAGGAAAAGAGGTAGAGTACACCCTTAGAAATAACTACTTTTACACAAGACGTAATCCATATTGGACGTAAATCATGGAACGTAAACAAACATTGCGTGTAGAATTAAGTGTTCTCAAACCGAAACATAAACAACACGACAAAGAGAACGTTTGATTGAATTGATTTTCTCGTTTCTTTCAACTGATTCTTAGCTGATTTGTCGAGTAACGAACTTTTCAGTCTCGGGAGCACTTAATATTACATGACATTTTTGTTTACGTCTCATCTTTTATGTCAAAGATGGATTCCGTTACGTGTAAAATAAGTTATTTCTAAGCGTGTAGTCAGTGACAAACATGTGCAGTTTTTGTTATAAACTATGTTTGTAACGAAATTTTGTGAATCAAGCAAAAAAATTAACATGCACGTACATTCTCAACTGTCTAGATAACATAATGTGAAATTACACTTTGTTTCACTAGGTGAATCTTTGTCATTGACGTAAAATATTATGATTCATGAAAGTTTATATGTGGGTCAATTATTCCAGTGACAATGTCAAAAATAATTGTGTCAGTATCGCTTGAAATCTTTTAATGACAATGACAAGTCTCAGCTCTGGTACCAACATGTAATTGGAGAATGGATCCCACACACTACCGAAAAAGACATTTCAATTTCAGTGCCCTGAGACCGACACATGCAACGGCCCTTTTGACATAAGAATAAGTTGAAAAGGACGAGAAAATCAATTCAATAAAACGCACTTTTCGTCGAGTTGCATATGTTTCAGTTATAGGACACTTAATTTTACATGCCATGTTTCTTGACGTTCCATGAATTACGTCTCGTGTAAAAATATTAATTTCTAAGTGTGCAGACAACCAGAGGTCGTAACGTAAATTGCTACAATTTAAGTCAACATCACATATAAGAATGATATAGAGGAAATGGCTCTCATATTGCCCTACAGATGATGATGGTCCCACCTCTTAGCCCTACAAAGGTTTGAGCTGGACGATTTATCTTTAAGATAATTAAATTAGCAAGCAAAATCGAACTGGTTACAGTCACAGATATAAATTTCATCTTGAGTTTTCAGTTGCTTCACAGCGATATAAATGTGAAAAAGCTCAGGCGTCCACCTCTTGTTCGCCTTTCTGTCCACCTAAAATATTCATAAGTATTACAAGCGATCAAGAGCTAATGAAAAATCAACAAAGCATCCTTTTACACTAGCAACCCCGCAATCTGATGCTATCATAATTTTCAGCAATGTCAGGAATGCTCACGAACCCCCAACATTTGCCAGAAAACTTACTACTAACTCAAGGTATCTTCCAAATAATCTTCAAAATTGCATTTTTTTTATCAAATTTTAAATTCAGTCCTCTATATCCGTAATACGCGCGCGAGGCTCAAACCTTTGTTGACTATTTTTTTAAATCTACCACTATGTATTAAATCAAATATTAAAAATCCATCATCATCATCGTGGCAAACAGAAATAGTTTCTGCAGTGCTACAATAATTTTATTAAAAAGTCGTTATGACAGCTATCCATATAAAATAATCCGTTAGAGATAACTTCGTCAAGATACATACTTTGTTAATTCATAAAAAAAATCACTGGATAACTGTTCATCAAGCTATGGATCTAAGATAGGGCCATTCGTTAAAAATCTGCTATTCTATTTATCAATTTTATCTAGATGAACGCGGCATTGGGACGGTACTAATGGATAGTTTTGGTTGCTATTGAAAATATAGTCAATTGCTGAATTTATGTATGGGCCAAAATTAGGGGCATTTAGGCCGACATTACATCCATTTACTCTATGTGTGTAAATCACAGAATCACAGAATTTTGAATATACCTGTTATTCACCATTCTGCATACGTTGAAAAGGGTATTATATGTAAATTCCTATCAATGTATGACAAATTTTCTATCATTTGTCGTATCTAGAAGTTGTGCTACCCGAATGTCTTTTCCCCGAACGCCATTTGCATGGCAACTTTCCCGGATAAGGCTCTGCCTCCTTAGATTGCTGTTCGTTATTTTTACATTCAGGATATTACAATTCAGAGTCATGGGGTAATGTAGTACAATAGATCTCATTGAACAATGAGATGTAGCGTACAACTTTCGACATCATGGCAGTTCTGACGTTTCCTCTTTCTGGTTTGAATTTCAATGTGGTTTTGAGGAGAGTTTTAAAGAACATATGGGGATTGTGAGGAACATTCGCAGTTAATTTTAAGGATAATTAAAAGGGAATTCTGAAGAGACTATAAACGGAGTTTTGAGCATAAATTTAAAGTAATACTGAAGAGTATACCTAAGAAATTTAGAAGAGTATTGCATGGAAGTTGCGAGAAAAATTCCATGTGAATATAATTCTTAGGATGACTTAGTAGGGCTTCATGGATAATTTCAATCCAATTCTTGGATGATTCTGAGAAGTATTCCAAACGAATCGAATTCTAAGGAGACTTCTGGAGTTATTTTAGAGATAAGTTCAAAATAATTATTAGACAAGATTCAGGGCTATTCCGAAGCAAATTTAAAAGGGAATCCAAGATATCCATGGCATTTCCAGAAAAACTCTAAAATAGCTCTGATTAGAATTCCATGACATTCAACGTGATGCAGAAAAGTATAAAAGAATGAAAATCTGGAAAAAATTGTTGAAGAAATTGAAAAAAACATTCTTAGGAAAATGTTGAAACATTTCTAAATAAATCCTATGAATTTTTATTTCATTATCGTCGCTCTCACACTTGGGTCATTCGTGAGTTGTCCCGAGGTGAGATTTGAAATAGTGACTTTGACGAGATGTTTACCACTATGCCTGGGTCATTCCAAAGTACCATGAAGAATTCCAAGCAATGTTAAGTAAATCATTCTCAAATATAATTTTTTGCGCCTCCCTGAGAAAATAAGCTCGTGTGAGAGTCTCACTAAAAAATCTCACGCTGGAGATTATCATATGCATTTACTGCACTCACACTAACAAGACCAAATATTAATTCCTGCTTGGAACTGGTTCCAAAATAATTACCAGAGTAATTCAGGCATACGTACAAAATCCAAGGCAATCAGAAGTCGTATATTAATGCACATGAAGAATCGTAAAGCACTGCAGACTAAGTCAACATCGCATATAATTATTCATCGCATTATGTTTAAATTTCTTCATGTAATGCAAAATTGTATCGTTTAACATAACACATGAAATTGAAAAATGAAATAAATCGTTTGGCTTGTCAAATGGTATTGTTATAAAAAATGAAATCGTATATGATGTCATATGAAATCGCTAAAAAAAAATGCACGTATTCTCGGGTAGAGAAGAACAGCAAAATATTTTCAAATTTTCAATTTATTATTATGTTATTGGCAAGTTGTGCGTTATAACAAGTTAATTGCTTATTCTGTTATCTAAACATAATTTGCTACTGTTATGATATGTTGGTATCATGAATGCAAGTGCTAGTTTTGATCTGATAGCAGAATAAGCTTGTAATATGTCATTTAAAATATTATTTTATACAACATACTATTAACTTGATGAGATATAATAAGAAAATATGATATTGATATGATGATTTTTGGTTTTCTTTAGATATGGCAACAACAGACTTTACTGTTACTCAGTTATGGTCACAAAGATTTGATATTATATTTGATATTTTACCTTTAATATCCATTGCAATTTTAGATATTCTGTTCGCCAATTTTAAAAGCCAAACAAGCTATTGATTTTATATTCTGGTCTTCTCAGGTACGGCCTCCACTTTTGTACGTATGAGACCTTTATATGCATTTTATACGATTTATTTGTTGGTTTTCATGTCCGCATACCGAAAAAAAAAACTTTGAAATGCATACATTCTGATTGTCTGGGCTAGGTCAAACAAATTCCTCCTTTTTTCAAGAGAGATTTCGGATGGTTTTCTCAATGCCGAAACCTTTCTACGCTATTATAATTAATTCAAATTATTGCTTACAGCTTCCTGTGATTAAATACAATATTTCGTAATACTGTTTTACTAATTGTATTTTTATATGGCATAAATTTTATAGACGCAAATATAAATGCGATTTATGAATTCTTTGAAAAGTTTCATAGATACGCGTTACACCTGGGGAAAAGGGTGTTGATAAATGTGTATTTTTTAGTTACATGGGGTACGGTAGAGTATAAAACTGATATTTTTGCATTACGTAATTTGTGAACAGACCTATAGAGGTGAACTATTTAGTACATCACGCTGTAAGGAAGAGGGAGATTTATAGATGTGTGACAAGCAATGTAT
Organism: Ochlerotatus camptorhynchus; assembly: GCF_037179485.1. Classification (NCBI taxonomy): domain Eukaryota; kingdom Metazoa; phylum Arthropoda; class Insecta; order Diptera; family Culicidae; genus Ochlerotatus; species Ochlerotatus camptorhynchus. The sequence continues at coordinate 5,245 of NW_027041539.1, forward strand.
ACTGTATAGGGAAATCGTAACAAAAGGGGGAATGAGGGTTAATGTTTTCTCAAATTCGCGTGACGTACTTAATGTATTGCCCCTAAGAGAATACAAATTAAGCTCATATCTTACTTACTTACAATCAAAATGCATGTTCATACATCAAAGTTGTTTGCAATTAAATAAATCTTATATCTACATAAGTGGAGGTCATATACGAGAAAATTAAAAACAACTTTATAAGCGATTCAATTTAACATCATATCCAACTTAATATGCATAAACAAATTCAGTTTGACATATACTACGAAAATATACGATTTAATTTCTGCTCTTTTTTCCCTTGGTTTGTTTTCCGTCGATCTTGATTTCCATGCTGAGCACCAATGCTACCGACCAGTGCTGTAAATTCTCAAAATCAATTGAATATTTTCGATGAAAATGAGAAAATCAGCTATCAGCTATTAAAGGGGACCTCCTTCAAATGGGTGATATCAGTTGCTTAGTCATTTGACGAAGGCATGGATCATTTTCATTTGAGAAACGCTTGTTATCATTCAATTGAGTGTAACCTATACATAAACGGAAGTCTGGTTGATATTCCGGCGAAAAAGCTAAGACAACCCGACACCAACCTGACTTCTACCAAACCCCAACCCGATGTTGACCCGACATTGACCCAACATCGACCTTAAATTTGCCTTATATTGATCCGACATCGGGTCGACTTGTCTGTTCCGGACTGTAGTGAGTGGCTCAATTGACAGTGACGATGAGCTTCGAATGAGAAAGGGGCTCTTCAAATTATGGTCAGGTGAGAATTCGTTTTCACAAAATTGATTGAATGGTTGTATTGGTTCATCTTCAATCAAATGATATGAAAATTAACATCACTGCTACCGACGGCAGAGAGGCAGCTCTCACACCTGGACCATACCTATCGACCCATCAACTCAAGAACCGGGGCCTCAGAACATGGATTGAACCCAGGCCTGCTGGGGTGAGAGGTAATCAAGCTTACCACTACACCACCGGCGCCGCTAATTTCAACTCTTGTACGATGAACAAATGACATAATATTGCATTATACAGGTACGATGAAAGATAAACATAATGCGATGAATGTCATTCTTATATGAGATTTGGACTAAATCTGTAGTGTTTTACAGTTCATGCAACAATTTTCATATTATCATAGTCTCTTAGACCATGATTTGGATTTGAAGAATGCTTTAAAACCTTCATAAATCATGCAATGAAATTCGGGACAGTTGTTATTGATTAACTTTCATTTTTTTTTTTCTAATTATTACGATGAGTAATCAATTGATTATCATTTATCCATGCGAGCCTATTTGTGATGAATGAGTAAATGTTAATCTTAAAAAAATATGTGTTTTTGAAATTCAATTAGACATGTACGAATCAATCCTGCATATCATTTTTAGAAATAATAATTTATTACCTAAGAAACTAAATATAACACAAACGTCAATTTTAGCTATGGAAACTTAAATGTATGTACTATGCAGTCCATTGCAAGAACTTCCATTACATTTGATGCATGAAACACGATGACGATGTAATAAATACAATCTTACATTGTTGCAAGAGAATTTTTTTTTTCGTGTATGCACCAAATAACTTGAATTTAGACCATTGTTCTTGGAATGTCACTTTGTTGCAAAACGTAGATTTAAAATCTCCTTTTTGCAGCAAAGTGATGTTCAAAGAATAAAATTTCATTAAAAACCTCTTTTTTTTCTTCGCATAGTGATTTTTTTACTTTCAATTTTAATATTTTATCCGTTAAAAATGTCAAAATGACAGCAACCTGAGTAATCATTTAAACAACATCACAACATCAAATTTAGAATTCAATTAGGGTACCAGAGCAGAGTTCAAGATCAAATTAAAAACTGAATTTGATGTTGCGATGTTAATGTATTTCGTTACACAGTGTGCTCTCGTGTGTGCTGGTTTTAGCGATTTTAGCGAAAATTGGGAGCAATAAATTCCTCAGAAAATATCAAATGGAGTACTAGTTCTGCTTTCAATGACAACAAAATAAATACTCTTTAAGACATGAGTGAGAGCAAAATTCTTTAATTATTCCAATTAGCAAATCGAAAACAAATATTTAAATATTTTAATTTTAATCCTATACTGATATGAAATATTTATTTCAATTTGATATTGAAAGTAAACTTGCTTAAATTTAGCTTTAATTGTGATGCACGAGTTTTCTCAATACCTTTTTCTGCATTTTTGTTTATAGCCCGGAAGTTTAATTCAGTCAGACTGATTTACGACGAATATCAAAAATCTCAGAAAATTAGTAATTCCGTAGATTCTTGAGAAAAATTACAAGTTTTTTTGAATTAATAAATCATTAGGTGTTAGAATGATATTTTGCATTTGTTAGTTAAAAGAAGAGGTTAATAAAATAATTGTTTTGGCTAAAAAAAACCAGTCCATTTCACTTTCAGAGAGTCCGTCAAGTGATTTATTATTCGTGAGCGTTTACTCAAAGTGATCGTACTTGCACGTAAAAACATTTTTTCTATCTCGTCATCTCTCACAAACCGAATAATTGCTGTTTTTTATGTCCAATTTTTTGTCATTATGCCATAGAAAACATGTTTTACTCGTACATTTTTATTAGAATTGGTGATAAAAACCAATATTCATTGAGATTTCCGATAATTTCTGAAATATTTTAAGAAAAATTCAAACTTATATATTTTTTGCAGCGAGCTTCCCGAAAGAAATCAAAGAAATATACAGAGTTTCATGAACTTTTAATATATATTTTTTCCAATATTTTTAGAAACATCAAAACGTTAAAAAAAATATTAAGCCTGATCATTTTTGGTCTAGAAATTTTTCGGGTTTAAAAATTACTTGACTTCCCTAAGCAAAGAGTATTGTGCCTGCCACATAGTAAGGACAGTTCATGTTGTAAAACAAACGCACACTATCTGTCACAACTTTTCTGTTTGTGTACTTAACTTAATGCTTTCTTCGGTAAGTAACTATGACGGTTTAAAGCAACATGGCAAAATGTATGAAGAGTATATTCGACAAAGTAAGGGAACTGTGCTCCGAAATGCAATTTGTGTACTCATTCGATTCAGCTAGAACACCTGGAGGAATTTCACAATAGTGTCAAACCAATTTTTTTCCCTCGACTTAATGGTGTTACACACCAATGTAATAACATATTAATATCGTAAAACATACGATTACGTACGATTTTGCAACATTTTTCTTGTTATTTTTCGAATTACTATTACAACTTAAGAAAACTAGTTTACTAATTTAGATTTTTTCGTTATCCTGTAATTCATAGCTGTTCCTAATTCCTGTAATCATATCAGTTTTTATTCAATTTTTATTGAATCTACACTTTTGTAACACGTAAAATAAATTTCAATTTGGCTGTGTTTATACCTACATACCATTTGATAACAATGCATATAAAGTAGAGGCTTAGATAACTCTAGATTAACAAGTGAGAATATGTTAAAAAATATGGTGGAAGCAGGCATACAGTTTCAGTTGGGACGTATTCTCCAAATAAGAAGATGGAGGAGCTAGATTTAACTAATGAATGATAATACTTAATGATTTTGTAAATTTTATGCACCACGTGGCATCAAGGTTTTCCCTTAACGTGACTTTGCATGTAATTTCGCATAAACTTAACTGTCTGAATCGAACAACCACGCCAAGTGAAACGCCGCAATTTTTTTTTCTTATAAGGATTTAGTAGACCTAAAGTGAAAAGAGCAATGTAGGGGAACGTCGGATAAATCATACGCCTCGCCTGAGAAAACGATTTGTTTTCACTATATAATAGTAAAAAATATGCATCCTAAATTAATGAATCCACTAGTTTTATGAATTTGTTTGAGTCAATGTTAAAATATACATCTTTCTCTGAGAAAATTATTTTTCCTAAAACATTACTCAAAAGAGTAGTTTAATTATTCACGGGGTCGGCCAAATTTTTGTTTGAAGAATTTTTCAATTTCTCTTAGATGAGTGTGTCATCTGGATGGTACATATGACTATTCTTGGTCGTTCATGCAAAGGTTACCATAAACGTCCTATTTCTGAAGTTATACAAGCATCTAATATTAGGGACGCCTAAGCTGACATCAACTCTATTTCGATAGAGGCTTAACTTATAAAAATTGATGATGGCTTAGGTTTATTACTAGTATGCTCCTATAGCACAAATGTTCGAGCAGCAACATAAAATTGTGAGACAAAATTGAAATTAGTTTATCTTCTTTGCCTGCATCTGTAAAAATATGATTTTATGGGTACTGTAGTTGATAGATAAGAAATATACATATAATTTCTACATTTAAGATATTCCATTCTAAACAACTAAACATAATTGATGTTTATGATAGTAGGGAACAGAGAACTGCATTTACTCGAGAAGCAACAATAATATTAGAAGAACTCTAAATGGTTGAACCCGAGTTTTATACGAAATACAAATAAATAGAATGTTGGAAATTAAATCATTGAGCGAGAATATGCTACATATCTCCATTTTTTATGTATCGATAGACATAGTATCTACATCGAACTTAAAACTTACTTGTCGCTTCATATCGTTGGTTCTACTGTAGTCTAAGTCTAATTTGGAGAATGGCGACTGATAGTATGGGTTTGTTTTGAAGGAAAAATTATTACCATAATCGTTAACAAATGGAGGATAGTCCACAGGAAGCTGCCGTCTATTTAAAAAATGACAGGATGAAGATGATGATGGCAGATTCGTCAATGATCGCGACAGTAATGGATTCGATGCGTAATGTTGTGAGAGGAGATTCCTCGTCTGTGATAGAATGCTATGTGGCTGGGATAACAGATTCGATGAATTCGAGCACGTGTTGCTGTATATTGGTCTCGACAGGAGATACTCGGATGACGGTCGATAGTTGCCGACGTAGTTGGTCATATTGGGAGTGTTATAATTTGGCATATGAGTATTTACATTCGGGTACGAGCAAAAATTTGATGACATGGGTAGCATGTTTTCGTACGGCGATTGTGCTGATGGTGGAGGTGGTGGTGGCGGTGGAGGTGGTTGTGCTTGAGATGTTTGATAGAATGATGGATGGCTTACTATCGAGTCTACAGAGCCAATTTGCTGTTGAGTCAAAGTTGGCGTCTGGGAATAACGCATATTTAATATATTTGATGATCTAGATAATGATTTTGTCGTTTCGTTTAATAAATTCGTAAGATTTATTGATTGCGAGTAAAGATTCGCCGCATTATCGGACAGATTACAGTAATCGACTAACGAGCTTGATGGTAAACCGCTTATACTATATCGTCTTGCTGGTAATCGTCCTGAACGATCCCACATTGAAGTCGACGGGTAGTTAGTGTTATAATTTGACGGTTGTCCCTGGTAAAGGTTTCTCATTATATCTGGTGTTGTGGAGCAGGTCTCGTAATCATACATCTGAAATTTGCGTTAAAAAGGAGAAGAACAAAGTGGTTGTTCATACGCGGTACTTTTCTTAAAACAATTTTATTTTGGATTTCAGGAAAATGGGAAAGCGATAACCATAGATTTATAATCAGGATTTCGAATTGATTTCAAAAGATTTCATAAGAACAGTTGATGCATTTTTTTTCGAATTCTTACGGGTACAGGCCCCATTTGGTGCATTGTTTGACAGCAGTCTGTGTATTTTGGTTTAATTAAGGAACATGTGAAATTAAATATGTTCATCAGCAAGTTTAGTCGATTCTAAAAACAACATTAACAATAGTGTGCCAATAAGTACAAACGTTTGTATATGTTTGGAGCCATCATTACCGATAAGTTTCGTCAAAAATTTTCAATTTTTTGACGAAAGAATTATTGATCATCAAAATATATTCAAATGCATTATTTTGTAGAATGTTCAGCTCAACGCTAAGAATTGCAAAAATAAAAATGGAGATACAACTAAACAAAAACTGGTGGTCTTGTTGGATGATATGAAAATATTTCATACGTATGAGAATCTCTCTTTGTTCTTAAATATCTATCATCCCTAGTACGCGATTTGTCACCTTCGACAATATTGGTTTTGTATTTCGTTTTCCGGTAAGTGAGTATTGTGCTTGCATCAAAAATACGATTCAAGAATTTAGCTCAATAAGGCGATATTAAATTTACTTGCGGAAACAATTGAGTAATAATTCTTTCGCCAAAGAAACTACGTTATTAAATTAAAACAAAAATTGAAAAAAAAACAAGTACCAATTTTTATACTTATTATAAATACCTGTTTAAGAATATTGGAAGAGTTTGCTGTAAATTTGCCCATAGCTTGCTCCAATATTTCATGAGCTTACAAAGATCATTGCAATCTCTTCCAAAAATAAAAAATAAACATGTTACGCAAGCAAAACTACAAAGTAAATCGATAAAATAAGAATGCACATCATGGTTGCTATTAAATTCTGTCACTACACAAAACTTCTGCTTGATAACATGATAAGTTTACAGGGCAAAGCATAACCAGTTAAGCAATGGTACACTAAATAAACAGCCTTACCTGCTTTTGGGCCAAGGCTTGCATTTGCTGAAACATTTGGCGCTCCTCCTCTTTGCCTTTTCAGTTAGGGTTAGCACGGAAAAAAAAAGTTGAGTGGATGATTGGCTTTTGATAGTAAATCATCGTTAAAACTTGTGACTTGTTGCATTATTTTGCAGTCGTTATTTGGAGGTCGTCGTGTAAACACTCGAATCGAAGGTAATTTCGAGATATCATAACTAGTATCTGAGCACTTACCCATTCCTTTGCTTTGAAGCATCTCCAGTAACTTTTTGATGCTCTCATCTCGGGCTTGCAGAGTTTGTTTCTGTGTCTCTATCCTTAGTTCGAGCTCCTACGCCGGTGCGAAAGGAAAGTATAACGGAGAGGAAACGAGAGTTAATTATTAGAGGAAGTACCACATCGCATAAACCATAAATATTGCACAAATAGGTCACCACTTAAGAAAGATCACGTGGTGTACTCGAGAAAAAAGACGCCAGAATAATGAAAAATTAATGAATAAATATGCTTAGCTATTAAGTTAGCATAACTGAAAATTATAAATTGCGTGCTCAATCGGAAGCGTTTGAAGGTAAAAATTAAGCATGTATATTGTTTTCATGTCTTGTCTTCGCTTTCCCATTCGTAAGAAATCCTTCACCAATATGTTTACAGAAACTTTCTGACACTTACCTTGATGGTATCACGTAGGATCGAAATTTCTCTCTGGAGATGCTCGTTTTCCGCATACAAAGCTTCCATTTGCTGCTGCATCTCAATGTTGGGCGCCCGCATTCTTAAGCGTAATTCTTCCTCGAGCTGGCGCACCAACATTGCTTGTTTCTTTAATATGAAATAGCCCCGGAATTGTCCAAAGTTAACAGTTATGTACAAATTATGATTTTGTTTTTATATTTGCAGGTGAAACTCGAAATACTTTACCTGATTTTCACTATTAAGCAATTTTAGTTGATCATTGATGAGACTATATTTTGCGCTTTCTTCTTTGCGGAGAGCTCGCTCTTTTTTCAATTCTGGAGACCAGAATGTTTTAATACTGTGCATAGAGCTACCTAGTTTTTGATTCGTTAGCTCAAGTTCCTTTTTCAGATTACCAAGCTCACGTTGTAAATCATTGTTCTGTACCTGTAGATCACCGAGGTACCCCCGGTCTGGCATAGCTGTGAAGCATAAAAATTAAATAAATACATTTTATGACTGCCCTTCCAAACTATACTCATGTGACTCGGACTTTGTCTTGGTGGGCGGCCGTATAGTTCTTCTTCCAAGTAGAGTCCTCGTTCCAAGGAGCGATCTCGTGAACGGTCTCGTGGTTCTCTAATAGGGATGAATTCTCTGTCATGTGGATCTACTAATCCTCTGTCTAGTGACTGGTAACGGGTTCCTGTGTGTAAGAGGATAATAAATCAAAATTGCTTTCTCGCTATTATCTATTGAAACTAGAAATCTCTTTCGTGACGGACCATACTTTTGCATAATTTTCGAGATATTACTAGCTTTTTCGATATATTCGACAACATACAACAGACAGGATATTATAAAATATTGTGCTTGATGTTCAAACTAAATATTTTTCAAAGCATTCAGCAATTAATTCCAGAGTGAAATTAGTTCATAGTTTACCATAAAAAATAATTTTCACAAACATTTAGCATTCGATTAACAACTTGCGAATAAAGCATTGATTGAGAAAAATAATTGATAATAGTAATTAGGTATTAGTATTTGTATGTATTTCCATATCTTAACTGACTAACAATAGATTCGATGCGATCATCAATTACTTGTTTAGATAAATCATATTTATCACAACTTTAATATGCTGCGACATCACACACGGACCAAAAAAAAAAGACATATTGAATTTCTTTCAGAATCCACAGACCACATGGAAAGGCGAAAATCATCCAGCAACTTAGCGGTCACAACACATTTAAGAAACTGCAGAGTAATCCGTCATTTACTGTACCCTTCTACACCCAAATGTAAAAAAATGTTGCAAAAATGCAAATGCATACTTTGCAAAAAATAAAAAACGCAAGATTCAGATAATCGTTGTTACCCAACAACAAAGCTTTTATGAAATACAAACGTCAGTCTGTGCGTGAAACTTTTCATATTATTGTTGGTTAGATATTACAACAACTGACTCCAGAACTACCGGAAAGTGATAAATTATGCAACTGATAGCTATAGCTCCTCGACTTGGGTCGGAAACACTTGTAACTATACTACAGTAATGAAATTTTGTTGTTAGTGGAATGCTCAAAGCAGTAAAAAAGGTTAGGGGTAAGAGGGGCATAGTGAACAGGTGGGGTATAATCAGAATCATGTGCACCAGCTTGGACTTCCGGCCGTTCGGAATATAATGATATTGAACCTACTACCAGTTGATTTATTTCATAGAGCACGAGATCCAGAGCCAAAGTGCGGGATGCTCACTATGCCCCACCTGTTCACTATGCTTCTCCTTCCCATATCTTCCATATTATTCCATTTAACTCATGTTTGTATCCATGACAGCTACGTATTTCGACACATTATACTCTCCATCAGTGGCATTCCCACTAAAGACCTACCAAAATCTAACGTAAGAGGGTTACACTTTTTCTATGCTGACTCCGTTGGAGGGGAACCAGCCCCAGGCTGAAAGCCTCCCTAATAAAGATAAATCAATCAATCAATCTATGCTGACTTCTGTAAATTCATATATTTTTTAATTTTCGTGGTTTTGCAGTTGCACTAATGTATTTTAATGCTATTCAGAATCTGATAACAGACCCTAGGTGCAACGAGGCATGTTCTTTACATGGAATATCAGATAAGATTACTTTAGTAAAGAGATTTTAATCATTGATTATTCATCTTGATTTATCTTTTCGAATATTAGCTTAGTAGAACATATTGACACAGACAAACAGACGTAACTCTTCATTGTGTATCTTCGTTCATGCATTTAACGGTTGATTTGAATATTATCAGTTCCGCGAACTACTCGCCGCAGCGCTGGCATCGGATCACTTTGACGTTTCTATATATTCTATAGAAATTTTATGCAATATTGTTTACGAGTTAGCGAGCAAGCTTGTTTTCCGCGAGAAGCCAGATAGATGTCGTTACTGAGGTTATATGTTTTGAGATACTATGTTTTCAAGAACAAGTTTTTCAAAGAGTTACGTCTGTTTGTCTGTGATATTGTTATCTATTTTTTATAGTATTTTAACGATGAACGAAAGGCAGACATATTTATATCATTGAATATTTTTAATCTAGATGCTAAATATGCTCTCCTTTCAATAATCGAATAAATGAAATTTAACACTTAAGTGTTTTTTCCTTGATTTGTTTTCCGTCGATCTTGTTTTCCGTGCTGAGCACCAATGCTACCGACGCCAGGAGGTAGCTCCCACACCTGGACCCTACCTATCGACCCATCAACTCATGAACCGGGGATCAACGGCTTTACTTCCCTTCCGAAGGAAGGCGTGATCAGAGATGTTATGCCTCAGAACATCCCGGCGGCACCGACTAGGATTGAACCCAGGCCTGCTGGGGTGAGAGGTAATCACGCTTACCACTACACCACCGGCTCCGCTACTTAAGTGTTTGTTTACAATGAATAAACATTTTTACATTCAATCCCGTCAACAATTATCTCGATTTTTGCGACATAGAAGCAAAAAGCTACGTTGCCAAAAGCGATAACACTCTCGACTCTTTTCTTCAAATATGCTATTAAAGAAGCAAATATTTCCTTCATGAATGTATGGAAACGTTTTATTTTTATATTGTTATGAATATTTAAAAAGAAGTAAATTCATCCTTATTTGAATATTTTAATCCTTAAATGAAACATCTCCATTTAAGGATTAAAGAGTGCAGCGTTTATAATCCAAACACATTCATATTGCTCTAACTTTTGACCCGTTGGGTAAAATTTGTTGAAGACGTAGACATAGTTTAATGTGTATTGTTTACACTCTGTATGTTGATTTCATCAGGTGCGCAAAAGTTTTCAAAATGGTAAAGAAAGAACAGTGTGTTCGCATCGTGCCATTTGGAAAAAAAAATTGAGAATCGCGAATTCCACGGTGTCTGGTAGCATAAAACGGTTCGAACAACGTCTGACTGTTGATCGGAAGCAACAATCCGGAAAAAAGGCGTTATGTCAACGAGAACGATTACAAACGCGTGGTTGGGGCCTTTAAACGGAGTTCGAGATGTGGCTAAAAAGTTGCATGTGCTTTCGTGCAGAATACCAAAACTCGAGCTGGACTACGTCTGTTTAAGGTTCAGAAGTCCCCAAACCTTGACGAGAAACAGAATACGGTCGCAATAAGCCGTGACCGGAAGTTGTACAACCAGAAGATAACGTAATGGATGACGCATATTTCTGAAGGCGGACTTCAACCAGATTCCAGGAAACCTATATGTGACTGCCAACGATAAGTGTGATGTACCCGAGAACCTCCGAACACAAAAGATGTCGAAGTTCGCCAAGAAGTTCTTAATTTGGCAAGCGATTTGTACTTGCGGAAAGCGGAGTACACCTTTCGTGACGGCAAGCACCATGAATGGACAGGTGTATCTGGAAGAGTATATCCAAAAGCGGCTTCTCCCTCTCCTGAAGGCTCACGACGGTCCGACGATCTTTTGGCCGGTTTTGGCATCATGCCACTACACGAAGGGCGTCCTAGAGTGACATAAGGCGAATTATGTCGATTTCTTACCGAAGACCTGAACCCCCCAAACACTCCGGAACTGCGCCCAATAAAAAAAAAAATACTGGCCCATTATGAAGGAGCACCTTCTAAAGCGACCTAAAGTGGTGAAGAATGAAGAAGAAATGATGAAAGCATGGGTTAATATGCAAAAAACTGTCGATTATGAGGTCGTGCTGGGGTTAAGGCCAAGATTCACGCATTCGAATATAAATTAAATGAATGAATGATGCCAAAACTACACAGATAAAATTTTTGAATTTTAATAGTGATGGAAACATGCATTCACGTAAACTTGTAATTGAGCATTTCCAGCCCAAAACGCAAACCGGTTGGACATGAGTGTTTCCGATTTGAATGAAACATTTCTCACGTGTTCGCTGCTACTAATGGTTGCATTTTTCATTCAAATATGATTTTTTCCTCCAGAGTGACTTTTGAAAAGGGCGTATAAAAAAATGGATTATTTTTTTTTCAAAAAATCATAACTTGAAAACTATTGATCTGATCAAAATGGCACATGAGAAGAAGTTTTAGGTAGTTAAATTATCTGTGCGGAAAAAATACATTGAAAGAATAACTTAGTAAATTAGTATTTAAAAAACGTAAAACGATGATGATCTCAAAACACCCCCCCTTCGATCTTTATAATTTTTTTTTCAAGAAAACTGAAAAAATTGCCCTAATATTTGGTGAAGAGTGTTTGCTGGTAACTTTCTTAAAAAAAATCTATAATTTTTGAAATTTTGTTGGCTTTTACAAGTTGGTGAAATTGCATATTTTTTAGCAAAATAATAATTTATTTGGATTTTACGCATAAATTTCAAAAACTTTGCATATATAAACTTTTTTTTTAAG
>NW_027041540.1:0-45000 GCF_037179485.1 Ochlerotatus camptorhynchus
GTGTCACTCGAACCATAACAGCAAATTTATAAAATAACGAACATTTGAATGGTTCGAGTGACACTTTCCTTTGATAAAAAAAACACGTCTACTGAGGATTCATATTTATGAAAAAATCATATATCAATGAAACAGTCATCGGTCGTCATTGAAAAGCAATGCAACTATGTTCTGTCAATCTAATTGACTTTTATTGGTTCTGTTGTCTTGTGAATTTTAGCTAAAACGGCCTCTTTTCTGATTTTTATCTCTCAATCTATGAAATATTACACGAAAACTATGTAGGAACGAAACTTCTAGAACAATATGAGGAACATTATGCCGTACACTACACATTTTTATATCATATGGGTGGAAAATTCGTAGAACAAATACTTTAAAATTCTTCACTTTTTAAGATATCTTCGAGCATGAAACTAAGTCAAACTTCAATAAAATCACTTCGAATAGTCAACCTTTGGTTACAAAGTTGATACATAACACATTAAACTTTGCTATGAAAGTTGTTACAGCAGCTTTCGTTGTTTCAGTCTCGAGATACAAATATTGTAAGCCATAAATTACCTTAAAAACATAAATTAACTTGAAGCACCTCTAAATCATCACCGATTTTGCTGAAAATTTGCACAGAAGTTCAAATTAACATGACGAACAGTAATCACGGTTGACCCGTTACATTCCGAACATTTCGTTTAAAATGAACAGGTCTAATATATATATACATATACATTTATGTGTATATATATCTATATATATATACATATATATACACTCTCTACGTAGTTAATGAACAGTCCCTGAGCGGCAGAATAGTGTACTAACTATATTTTTTTATTCTAGAATTGAAACCCACAGTTGTTACTTGTTGCGAAGGTTGCTAACTTAAAAATTAAATTATTAATTATTAATTATCATCAATTATGTTTTTGGTGCGCAATTTTTTTTTAGATTTTGTCCTCATTTAGGATGAAACAAAAATTTTAACACTTATTGTTCTTATTTTTTGAAACAAATTGCACTAAATTTGATTTTTAATTACGGTTAGCGACTTTGTAGTCAATTTTAATTGTTTCAAAGAAAGTTATAGGATACGGATAAGTAAGCATATCATCCGTAAGAGACGTGTGAGTAAGAAAATTTTGCGAAAATATCAAAGGGCACCGGTGGGAATCTAACCCACAATTCCCACTAAATTTGATTGCAATTTGAGTTCACATGATGAATAATACGAACGAGAAATAATCGCATAAAAAACAGCATTGAATATATAGCGGTGCCGGTGGTGTTGTGGTAAGCGTGATTACCTCTCACCCCAGCAGGCCTGGGTTCAATCCCAGTCGGCGCCGCCGGGATGTTCTGAGGCATGACATCTCTGATCACGCCTTCCTTCGGAAGGGAAGTAAAGCCATTGGTCCCCGGTTCATGAGTTGATGGGTCGATAGGTAGGGTCCAGGTGTGGGAGCTGCCTCCTTGGCGTTGGTAGCCAAAATTTGGTATTGGTAACCAAAGGAAAAAAAATGCATTGAATATATGCGTTGCAAACGTTGAGAATACACTAATAGGCTTGACATCTAATTAGAATTGCCAAACAATTCCCCTCAGAAATTTTTTGAAAATGCTCAGGATCATTTTGCAGTTCTCAGTTGATTTCTTCTGTAAATTCACTTAGAATTCTCCTAGCTTCAGTTTCGATGCTCTAAAATGAACTCGAGTCTAATTTTCTTTCATGTAACTTGTTTACCGCGTCATTTCTAATAATTAGTCTATCAGCGCGAAACGAAAATTAAAAAGAAGCACGAAAGGCTGGCTGAAGATTTTCTTGTCTTCGCGCATCCCTTTCTATGGAAGTATAACAGGTTTTATGTGTCATACACAAGCCTTACCTTCAGCGTGCGATTTTACATATAAAACTATTATTATAATATCTCATAGTTCCATAATTTCGAAAAGTAGTATTTTAATGAGTATTTGCAAAACTGCCCTGGAGTTCTTCTTGAAGTTTTCTTGGAATTTTCAACATTATTCTCTTATAATTCTTCTCAGAACCTATTTGGATAATCTCTTAGAATTAATCACTCTGTAGAGCAGTTTTTAAACCAGAGATTTAAAGACATTAATAAAACACTATTTCTTCAATGAGAAGAAAATATCTTATAAGATTGCTCCATGTTAAAGTAAAAATGGTGTGAAACGTCATTTTTAATTGCTAAAATCGATCAATTGGACTTCAAATCTTCGTCATAATCTTCATAGCTTGTTCTTCCCACAATTCCCACTCCATAGGACTTCTTCCCAGAACTACATTGTAACTCTCCTCTGAAATATTGTTGTTCAACCTTTTTTCAGTTGCTATTGTATTGCTTGCGATAAATAATAAAAAAGGTGAAATTTTGCAGTCCTATTTTTTTTTATTTAAATGATTTATTATGTTGTTACTGATTTCCATATTAAATTTAAGTTTGTACTAGATTTTATTTGTTTGCTAATGAATAGTACAGACTGGGCCGGATTTACGTTTATGGGGATTCGGGCCAATCATATGTGGGGCCCATCGAGTCATCTTTTACAGTCATTAATTTTCTCTTAACCAAACTTTTTAACAATACATTTCAGAAGGACTAATATTTATGTCAAACAGAAACCCAATGCAGTGAATTGGCAGTTGGTACGATTTTACTTGGGAGAAAGTTTAAATTCAAACGGTTTCGGATGGTTTAAATTCAGACGGCTTAAATTCAAACGGAGTCTTGGTGAGAATAACAGAGCAGTTCCATGCAAATTCTCCCTGAAAAGCTAAAATTTAACGTGAAACTTTCGGATTTAAATGAACTTTTGTTTTCAACAGAAGGGAATTTTAATCTTGTATATCTATTTAGAGCATTTTGACTCAAGCGTCATATTTAAAAAGCGTATTTATTCTCATGGGTACTATGTTTGGTAAAGGCGCAGCTACAAAGCAAGCCCATGCTAGAGGTGGCTGGGTTCAATTCCCGGTCCGGTCTAGGAATTTTTCGGGTTAGAAAATTTCTCGACTTCCCTGTCCATAGATACCTGTCTCGATACAATTGTCCATACAAAAAAAAATTAAATTTGTATAGGCCGCGGATGATTGCCAGACCCCCCCCCCCCCCCCCAAAGCTGTCCAAGTTGTTTATGAACAGCCCCCCTTCATTAAGACACCCTGCATTCGACCGGTCGTAACGAATATTTATAATAACACTAACACGGTAAAATAGTGATAAATATTGTATCGTTAGAAAACAGTAAAAAAAAAACGTTGATAAAATTCTTCCACTATCAAAGGCTGCTGTTAATTTTTGAGAATGAGTCCTTCATCATTAAAAAATGACGATCATAGCATCTGTTCTCTTTTGGTTGATCTGACTTTTATCATATTATTTTATGAATGATTTTTCTCTGAAGTTGTAAATCTAGTCCATATTGCACATGACCTGAATCGAACTGGATCAAAGGGGTAATTGGAATATGATTAGTAGCAAGTCTGGATCACTTCACTCCTGATAGTGTAGATGTGTGCTTCAATAGCTTTTCAAATATGACAAATGAAATATCAAACTTTGGAATCTATGACTCTATGACTATTAACCAATTATGGCACCTACCCTAGAAACCAGCTCTTTGTTTGACAGACGTAATTAACTAACCACAAAGTGATTATATATATTTTATTACACATATTTAGCCCCATCAGGCATTCTTTTGTCACTTGTCGGCATCGGATGTTCCAACAAGTCGCTGCTGGAACGAAGAGAGGGTGGTGAGCACCGCCATGCCGTGGCTATCCGTGAAGTGTTACTCCTTAGGCGTAGCGATTTCTTAAGATGAGACCTCACTCGTAAAAGATGAGAGAAGAAGAACATCTGACCAAGTCCAGAGAAGAAAAAATAGTAATAAATTTTTTATGACCATTGTTTTAACGCGTGTTTTGCTTCGCTTCTCTATCTCTTTATTTTAATTCATCCAAACGAAGACGAGATAGCTCACATATACCTACGGTGTTCGTTTTTGTGCAATGCCCGTCTGCATACGGTTTTCAGCAAAGTAAAGTTATAGCAGAACAATGTCGAGTTGAACTGTATCGAATATTTTGGTTACATGAGAGAGTGTGTCCTTCTGCGACCACACTACTGCATATGAGGCTGTCGTTTGTGCGGCTGCTGCAGCTGCTCTTTGTAGCGGATGTTTTCACCTCTAAAATTTACACACTCATCTGGTGCAGACTGTCTGACTCGTTTTTAAAATGCTGTAAAAGTAAGAATGAACAGTGAGCAAGACAGAAAATGAGAAAGAAGTGGTCGATCATATATTTTTATGGTTTGTTTTAATCACAACAGTTAACGAGATGAGATGATATATAAATTTTTATAGTATTAATTACCCTACGTTGTTGGTCATATATATATATCGATGATCTCTGATAATTGGAAATGTTCTGACCAGAATGAACAAATAAAGCACAAAACTAGCGAGTATCAAACATAAGAGACTGGCGGACTGGCTGGTTGGCTCTGTTTCCATTGTTAAACTTTGTGTAGCGAGTGTCCGGGATAAAAGAGGAGCAAATCTAAAGCACTGTTCCTGGGCAACCAATGTCTGCGTGGTTTCTAGCAAAACCGCAATAGCACAATAGGCTTAGCTCGATTGCCTTGGATATTGATACACGCAAACCAAAACATTATTATAATGAATGTTAGTTTAATTTCCTATCATCCTCTGTTCATGAACATCGCAGCGAATGTTAGAAGTTGACCTTGCAGGTGATGTAATGGTTTTTTGTCTTTTTTATTTCGAGTTCTATCTACACTTTCGACTATACCAGTAAGCTTTTTATTTATAATATTGTAGAACGACGCACACATTTGCCTCGAATCTCTCCAGCAGAAGAAGCACACGAAGCTGAGTAGTAGAGGAACCGAGCGCTTCTTTTTTGCTTTTAGGCTATCCATATTCAGAAGCATAGAGATAGCAGTGGATAAAGCACAGGTCTGATTATCGCAACGTTCGTGGTTCGAGTCCAGTCGGTAATCTTTTTCCTGTTTTTTAAAGACATAATTAATTTCACTCACTATTACACTTCACATTTTTCGGTCTCCAATTTTCTTGCATTGGTCCGCAGCATCCTCGGTTCATGCGGTCTCCAGTAACATCCTCTGATTAGTGCTGTAAATTCTCAAAATCATTTGAACATTTTTGATGAAAATGAGAAAAGAAGCTATTCGCTATCAAAGGGGACCTCCTCCGAATGGGTGATATCAGTTGCTTAGTCATTTGACGAAGGCATGGATCATTCTCATTTGAGAAACGCTATATATCATTCAATCGAGTGTAACCTACACGCAAACCAAAAATCTATTACAATGAATGTTAGTTCCAGTTCCTATCATCCTCTGTTCATGAACATCGCAGTGAATGTTAGAAGTTGACCTTGCAGGCGATGTAATGGTTTTTTGCCTTTTTTATTTTGTGTTCTGTCTGTGCTTTCACCTACACAAGCAAGCATTTGCCTTGATTTTTATGTATAACATGGTAGAACGACGCACACCCTTGCCTCGAATCTCTCCAGCAGAAAAAGCATACGAAGTCGAGTGTGAGAGGAAATGAGCGCTTCTTGTTTGCTTTTAAGCAATCCTTATTCAGAAGCATGGAGAGAGCAGTGGAGAAAGCACAGGTCTGATAATCGCAACGTTCGTTGTTCGAGTCCAGTCGGCAACCTTTTTCCTATTTTTTTTCGACATAATTAATTTACCTCACTAATACACTCTACATTTTTCGGTCTCCAATTTTCTTGTATTGGACCGCAGCTAGGTATATCGCATCTTCGGTTCATGCGGTCTCCACTTACATCCTCTGATGATGAATCCCACATAATTGTAAGCGAATCTTACATCCACCGGTTGGACGGAGCTCTGGTCGACATTCCGGCAAAAAAGCGAAGCCAATCCGACACCAACCTGACTTATATCAAACCCCAACGCGATGTTGACCCGACATTGACCCGACATAAACTCAAAATTGACCCGACAACAACACGACATTGGGTCGACATCGACCTTAAATTAGCCTTACATTGATACGACATCGGGTCTACTTGTCTGTTTGGGACAATTTTGCTTGATTTCTTCCATATTCCACTGTCGTATATCAAATGATACTGAGTGACTCAATTGACAGTGACAATAGGTCATATGAATAAAAGCGTTTACTTTACTTTTCCCGTAAGAAAAGCACGGGAAAGTAAAGTAAACTCTTTTTATTCATACGGCCCAATGAGCTTCGAATGAGAAAGGGGCTTTTCAAATTATGGTCATGTGAGAATTCGTTTACACAGAATTGATTGAATGGTTGTATTGGTTCATATTCAATCGAATGATATGAAAATTTACAGCACAGCCTCTGATTATGAATCCCACATAATTGTAAGCGAATCTTACATCTTCCGGTTGGGTGTAGGATATTTTATGTATTCTCGTCAATCCAAAGAACATCCGTGATTCTAAAATTATTAAAAAACTTTTTCATAATCCTCCAAACTTCTGACGATTATCGACAACGGTAGTACGATTATCGGTGTGACGATTATTTGGCATCCTTTCCATTTGAACTACGTGTTATGTTATATTCAGTCTACAAAGTTATAACATGTTATTTTGTTTTTATTAATAATTAATCAATTTATTACTAAACGAGTTGATTCGACATAATTTTTTTTTTGATTACGTCTTTCGGCAACATATTGGAGGAGCAATTTCAAAAAACCAAAATCGACCGCTTTACGAAAAGTGGTCAGGTTTTGACCACTTATAACTCTGTCAATAGCGGATGGATTTTAATTCTAAACAAGTTAATCGACTGTGATTTTTCCTACGAATCTGATTAAATGAACACTTTATCAATTTTCAATAGGCGTTACGATGATTACCTTTCACCCCAGCAGGCCTGGGTTCAATCCCAGTCGGCGCCACCGGGATGTTCTGAGGCATAACATCTCTGATCACGCCTTCCTTCGGATGGGAAGCAAAGCCGTTGGTCCCCGTGAGTTGATGGGTCGATAGGTAGGATCCAGGTGTGGGAGCTGCCTTCCTGGCACGTCGGTAGCATTGGTGCTCAGCACGGAAAACAAGATCGACGAAAAAACAAATCAAAAGGGAAAAAAAGGCGTTTCGATGTATTTTGTTACCGGAACCTGTCATCATAAGCATTAAAGCAAATAAATGCAGCAACCCTCGCTCCGCCAACCGACAATTCAAAACGCGCATCGAAACTGTCATACCGAAGTACCGCTCAACGAAGGAAAAGGCCTCTTCGCAAGCGACGATGCAAAGCAGCCCGGCGAACAACGACGTGCAAAAAGCACGCACACAGTGATACCGCCTGGTAGGAACAGTTCCAGCAGTAGCTCGCACGATTCCGGTTTCATTCGCCATTGCAGCTTTCGGAAAGTTGGGTCGGCGTCACCGACCGTAGTTAAATGTGTGAAAGGAGGTGTTAAATTTCCCCATAACGTGGTGGTGGACAGTGGAAAACCCCTGGAGTCCCGGTGTACCGGTGGAGTTTGTGCCACGAAAGAGATTGCCTTCGAAATAAGCGGCAACTCGTTGGTCTACTGCTACGCTAGACGTCCGTGGGGGAGCCAACAATGGACGAAGAAGCCGTTTATCCATTGCGAGGCAAACACGAGGCAAGCCGGCAACCCATTAGTCACCGGTAGGGTAACCATCGGCTAAAAACACCATCAGGGCGGTCAGCACCGGTCGGAGGCTGGGTCCCGAGTATCTGCTGGCACGAGGCAGAACACTGACGTTACTCAACAACGTTGGCCAACAACAAACGTGCGGAGAGAAGTGGCGGACACGAGTGGAACTGGCAACTCGTTAATCAGAACCGGTAAGACAGAGTCGAGTCGAAGCCGTTAACATATCGTCACTGAAATCCTTTCACCTCTCCCGTCAGGCACGACAAACGACATCAGGGCAGGCGGTACCGATCAGAACCATTTGGCCGAGAGCAAACGAGCGGTTGGAAACAGTTGTGCCATTGCAGTTGTGGATACGAGAGCAACAGGCAACCCGTTTATGACAACCGGTAAGGGGAAATCTTGAAACCATCAACTTGCCGTCACTGACGGGCATTTCCTTTTTCCGTCAGACACGATAAACGCCGATAGGGCAGGCGATACCGATCGGAAGCGTGATCGCGAGGATTCGTTGGCGCGCTTCAGAACGCCACCGCCATTCAGTGGCTAACGGATAGCAAACTGGAAGCAAGTCCAATCAAACAGGACCGATATCAGGAGGAAACGATCGGCTTAGTTAACCTGTACCCTTTTTGGTTGACGGATGGTAACGGAACGTTTTTTTTTTGGTTTCTCGTTCAAGTTTTTTGCTTAATCCACTTCCTTCTGCAAGCACCAGCACCGATCAAAAAGTGAGCGGCTTTGGGTGGACACGTACGACGCACGGCTACGCCAACGGCCTCCACGCGTATGGAACTGCGTGCAGCGAAGCGCAGTCAAAACTCGAGGGCTTGGAGGACACCACCTGACGCGCTGCGAACAGCTTGCACTGGTCGCAATTTTTGGGTTTCGGTGAGCTAGGAGGTAGTAGAAGGTGCGCTCACGAGCGCAGAGTGGATGAACGGGCAGAGCTCGTGAAGAAGTCCGATAGGTTACGTTCACGGTACCGTGAGTAATAAGGTTAAGCTAGACAGATTGGACTAGTTGGAAAGAACAGGTAGTTGGCCGCATAGGTGGTAGGCACTATGAGAACATAGATGTACACAATGTAAGGGACCAATGGGGGGCACAAAATATAAGCTATAAAATGATGATTTGTGTACCTTTGAAGATTTGTTGGTGCAATTGGCCTTAGTGTTTCAGTCTTAGTCCGCCCCATGGTAGTTCTGCTCTATCGCTACCGGAGAACTTGTAACATAGGTCACTATTGAAAATTACACAAATGTCCAACTGTTGCAATGATAATCAAAATTATCACCGATTGCCTGCAAAAAGCGCTTTCCCTAACACAGATTTCAAAATCGTATTCCATTTGGTCTCGCCGAACGGTGTTTATTCAATCACCGTGTGTAGTGTCAGTCGTCAGCAGTGCTTTCGGCGCGTGGGGTTGAACATTGTTTTCCAGTACACAACGAAAGGCTACCCGTAAGCAGCGAGCTGCAGCCCACATGAGCGTCCATTCACCGAAG
The DNA here is from genome assembly GCF_037179485.1 of Ochlerotatus camptorhynchus. Taxonomy (NCBI): domain Eukaryota; kingdom Metazoa; phylum Arthropoda; class Insecta; order Diptera; family Culicidae; genus Ochlerotatus; species Ochlerotatus camptorhynchus. Next base: position 9,223 of record NW_027041540.1, read on the forward strand.
AAGGAAGAAGAAGCCGCACCGATACTGATCGGACTCAGTAGCTCTTCGTGAGTCGCTGTGGGCCATCTATGCCAAGCGCGTCACCCTCGTTCCAAACAACATACAGCACGCCAGCTTCATCTGTGTTGAACACCGTAATAGCTCAGCATAACTCAACCATTACGACAAAACGGCTACAACAATAAGAGTTAATTTTCATTTAACGTTCGCTTGCATTGCTGCCAGCCACATCACCCCCAAAGCTATTTGATAATGTACACAGCAACCAAACGCTTGTGGTCAAATGCGTAACAGTATTGAAGTGGTACATACAAATTCTCGTCATGAGCGAATATCACATGACCTTGTCACTTAACCAGAAACACTTCGAATTAAGGTAAGGTTTTCTCCAGGACGCCAGAAAAAAGCAAAAAATTCTCAAATTTATATGATTGGTCGCAAATATCTCATAAATTCCTCCAATAAATGTTAATTTTTTTTTATTATCTTTTGAATACACCAAAAATTCCGTGCGTATTGAGCACGAATATGATTATTTTTGTCATCAGAAAACAAGGCGTTTCCATAATGGAAAAAAGCGGATTCACTAAAACAGTCGCCGAATATTGATACCGATCACGTAATCTTATGTCTTATCTACGGTCGTGTCTTGGATACCAACTCTTACTTTTTTCGTCCCTTGTTATTTATTTTTTCGTCCTTTGTTATTTATAGCAAACTAATAAAACGATGTGCAACGGAATCATTTTTGTGGCGAGTTAACTCTAATCTACAATTTTACATTTTGTGAATAGTCTCGCAACATAAAAAGACCTTGTAAAACCAATATCAAGCATGATGTTTTGTTCCAATATCACGCGTGATATTGCGAGTGTGAGAGCGAAAGCATGTATTTTTTTCTAAAGATTAGGCCATAACTGAATATACTCCTGATGACCATGTGCTACCACCTAACAAACTCTTTCTCAAATAATTACTAATAAAACATCGTGTTACAAGTTTAAAGTTATGTATTACTATAAAAATTGTATCCAGATGATGGGGATATCAACAAATTTATATCTGTAATAAGTATGTTTAGTGGATTTATCAAGGCATATAATCAGACACATTCTACGTGACGTTACCACGGTCTATGTCTGTTTTTTACAGTTTCAAATGATGAATTATGTACATTATTGATCAACTACTATTTCTATTTTTAGATAGTTATATTCCAAATCAAAAATAAGTTTCACTTGCCCCAGTAGTGTACGAGGAAAGCGAGATCTATTGCGCCTTTTTTTTTATTTGTTTATCTTTTTATTTTATTAAAAAATAATAATAAATGACTTTTTATGTACTTAGACTTGTACAGCGAGCAGCGCTGGTGGTGTAGTGGTAAGCATGATTGCCTCTCACCCTAAAATGCCTGGATTCAATCCCAGTCGGCGCCGCCGAGATTTTCTGAGGCATAACATCTCTGATCATGTGGAGAATAATGGGTGCAAACATTTATATCACGCGTTTTTATTGACTATTTGACATTGCTGGGTAGCGTTTGAACTAAAGAATCGTACCAAACGCATAATTGACTTGTTAAAGCCAAAATCATGGATTTAGTTGATGTTTTCTACTCGATAGGCCCAAAATGAGCGATTAGGCCGAAGTAGAGAGAGACTGCTAGAGACTTATTCGTCATATTCTTCCCGTTATCCCTTGCTGCAATTTGCGTAGAGTTGGGAAACTGCAGCCTTGCGCCAGCTCCTGAATCTAACCAGGAATCGAACCTGACGTCTGCAGCATGATCTTGATTTTTAGCTGCGCTTTTGCCAACTCTAAGGAAGGACCTGATGTTTTTCATATCAAAATGGCCTCCTTTTGGCCTTATTACTTCCCCACTGGGCCACCGGCACTCATTTTAATGTTTTTTTGTGCAATTCCACAGCTGTTAACCTGTAATACTAATTAGTATTATTGTGTGGCAAGTACATGCCTATGGTAGTCGATACATTGTTCAACATAAAAATTCCTAGACCGGACCGCAAATCGAAACCAGCCACCTCCAGGATGGTGTTGCTTTATAGCTGCCCCTTTACTGGCTGCGCTAAAGTAGGCCCCGTCAACGTTATTTGCATATATTTATGTTGTTTGGATATAAAGTTACCAAATTATGCGACCTTAGTTGATTTTTTTTTCTTCAAATATCTCAAAACTTCACACATTTGGAATAAGATTATTTCCACACACAGGAGCCCTTATTAAAAGTTTACAACTCTTGATAAGGTTATATTTTACTCCTAACTAGGGCGATCCAACTGAACAGCGCTCAAAATGAATCTTTGTGCCAGTGTTGTCAGGGGTATCAAAACGCGCGTTTTGTTATTTGCTCAGAAATTGTTGATTGTCATATATGGAAAAAAAAAAAAATAACGGCGCCGGTGGTGTAGTGGTAAGCGTGATTACCTCTCACCCCAGCAGGCCTGGGTTCAATCCCAGTCGGCGCCGCCGGGATGTTCTGAGGCATAACATCTCTGATCACGCCTTCCTTCGGATGGGAAGTAAAGCCGTTGGTCCCCGGTTCATGAGTTGATGGGTCGATAGGTAGGGTCCAGGTGTGGGAGCTGCCTTCCTGGCACGTCGGTAGCATTGGTGCTCAGCACGGAAAACAAGATCGACGGAAAAAACAAACCAAAGGGAATATATGGGAAAAGATCAATTTTTAATTTTTCAGTAGAATGATATGACGACCCAACATCATATTTTCATAACTTCTTTATTGTATTGTTCATTGCTCATACAACATTCATATTTCATTATGCACCAAATAGCAAACAATGCTTCGATTGGGAGGGACCCGATCAAAGTGATTTGGCCGGAGAAAGTGGGAACTCCCTGTTGATATCATTTCGTGGATAAAGGGCGGGCTCAACTCTTATTTCTTTCTCGTAGATGCGTATAGGCGACTTTGTCTATCGATCCATCCAATTCGTTGTTGGCCCCTCATACAGCGAAATGTTGAGGACAGTCAGAGGTTATTAAGCTTGATCAAGACACACAGCTAAGGCAGCCCACTGCTATCGGACTTAGTTTTCGTGCTACAATGGATGGTAGACCACTATCATGCAATGGTTGATTGTAGAAGTTTGGGTGTGCAGGATTGTTTCTTGGTATGCGCAACTCCATTTTAAGGAATCAGCAGTTTAGTAATTAATCCCTCTACAAGTGAGCTGGAAGATTCATTTTTTGTAGATGACGAGCTAGAGGCTTGTTGTGTTCAAAAAAGCTGTAGTGATTATAGCAGAATCTAAGAATATTCAGTGCAAGTATTTTGGTACAGGTTCGTTTATAGTTTTTCATGTATTTTTATTTCCTTACTGAACTGAATGCTCGTTTGTACTAATGTAGGAGTCAAGGGTAATGGAAGTTGAGTGATTTTCGAACAAAAATAATAAATAACTTTTCAAATATTGAAGATAGCAAGTTGCCGTTTTGAGAAAATTAGCGATATTTTACTGTTTAAACTACTTTGTACAACATATCAAATTTGTAAGAAAATGGTAGACAATCTTACAGTCAAAAAACTGATTTGTTTAATGATTTTTCAAAACAATCTGATATTTTACATGCTAGAGGTAGAGCTGATCTTCAGCATAGTTGGTTTCTACAGCTTTCTACACTTTTGCTCAACACAACAACTATCTAGCTCGTATTTTACAAAAAATCGATTTTCCTTATCACTTGTAAGGGGATTAATCGCTAAATAGCTTATACCATAAGAAGGAGTTTTATATACCAAGAAACATTCCTGAAGACATCAAACTTCTAACGTCCGTTTTGATACCCCTGGCACCATTGAGCACCGGAGGGGCAAAAATTCACTAATGTTGTGACAGTTGTGACAGTGATATTTTATCATTGTTGATTATTAAATGCTCCATGATGATGTGTATAGGGAAAACACAAACAAAAACACCACACCACAAAAATTTACGTCAACGGAACGCAAACGTATCCATCCCTTAAGTCATGAAAAAACCGCATGTTTTTGTTGCCCAGGTATTTTTTAGAACTTGGTGATCAATAAAATCCATGGTAATATTTTGATTTTCAAAATAATTGTAACTAGATCTTCAACTGGATCATAATTTTTACAGTGGTTTTGAAGCATCATGTTTCATTTATCGCTTTATTTGCTTATCAGCTTTATCTACTGGCGATCTTCATAACACTGGGTGACATATTCCATTCTGGATTTGCTCGTGTTCTATGCCTGCAAAATTAATGATATAATTGTTTTGATATAATATCAAAATAATCTTACCCTGTGCCTTTTCGATAACATCATCAATTTTTGTCACTTTTAAGATGAAAGTCGGTCTCTTAAAGTCCTTGCAAACCACAGCTTAACTTAGACTGACTGAAATTCTACTATCAAAATTTCCCGCATTATTAAAGATACCCTGTTTTACGGTACCTATTGATCTGTGTTTGTACTGTATCTGAAATAATGCAAAGAAACCCCCAACCAAAACGTTTTGAATGACTAAAATCTATTTGTTCAGAGACGAACAAGTCCACGGCTAAAAGTCTCTTTAATAAAGAAATCTAATCTAATTATTCAAATCAGAAACTATTGATCAATTCTTCTAATAAATTAGGAAATTTATCGCGCTTTTTAAATCTACAATAATATTTAGGGGCTACTTTAAATTTTTGTTCAGTTACATTACAAAAACTGATAAAATGTACCTTACCGGTTTGTGTCAATCGATTTGAGTATAAATATAGTCTTAAACGTTGATGTACCCTGCACAGATGTGAAGTTGTGCGATGCAACTGTTCGAAACAGATAAAAGTATCAAATCCTGCAGTCCTTGAAACAAGAATATAGATTGATGGCATGCGTAAGTTATAGAAGAATATAAAACGTCAAGGACGAAGAACAGACCAACAAAAAGATACATGGGGAAGGAACATGTATCCAGCGATTTTTTTATATTTTATTTATTTTATATTCCGGCCAATTAAGTACAACCCGCACTTAGTCTTTCTTAATCTAGCGCATATTTATTAACCTTTCCGTAAGTACCATAAGATTTGATAAAGAGAAACAAATTGTTGAGATATTGTTAAAAGTCTAACACTGATTCTTGACGTCAAACTCGGCCTATGGATTCTAAATTCGGCCTAACGCATTGAAACGCCATTTAAACGTCAATGAATTCACTTCGGCCTATGGGATGAAAATAAAACATGATTCGGTAGGAGCACTTCATTTGTTTTTGAGAATATTGGGTGCAAACATTCATATCATGCGTTCTTATTGACTTCGTTCGGTAGCATTTGAACAGAAGTATCGTACCAAATGCATAATTTACCTGTTAACCCCGAAATCATTGATTTATTTTATGTTTTCTGCTTGATATGCCCAAAATGGGCGCTTAGGCTTAAGTAGTTCTCTACCCTACATGAAATTGATTTGGTTTTTAGTTATATCTCGCTTTTTTGCTTATTTCACATATTAGTAATTCAGAGCCCACTCTTCACATCGATTAAAAAGTGATCGTACTGTGATTATGATTATCACTTGAGCAGAAAACTACACAGCAAAAAATAAGGAATTTTACATGAAATGTAAACCAAAACCATTTTAAAATAACATAGCTTTAAACTATGTTTTAATTTTATTTTACATTAATAGAGCATGATGAAACTCATAACGTTTATTCGATTAATTTAAATCAACAAACATTGAGAAAGCTAATATAGCGGACGGACCGATTATTCGATCATATTTTTCTCCGCCGCGTATAGCTCGAGTCACTTCCCAAGTAACATTTTAAGTTTTATGAAATACTACAAAGCTACTATAAAACAACATTCATAAAACCCTGGTCAAGACTGCTTTGCCATTGATGCATCCAGCAAAACCTCATCGATGCTAGAATCTGTCTATTTGGCCCACTCTGGAGAAGGTTCTTAAGGGTATATTTTCGAAGCTCTTCAAGATTGATCTACTGCAAAATGGTTGTACAATAAACGCATTGAGATCCATTTCAAAACCGTATTTAAGCTACAATAAAAGATATTTGGCAACAATTAAAACCATTATCCGAGCCATTTACCCTAGCTGCTTGCTAAGTTTACTAGAAAAACAACAATCAAGATAAAAAACGATTCATAAATACCATCCGATCTTATCAAAATAATTAAAATAAAAACTGCCGAATTTCCAAAATTATAAAATAGTTCTCATGAAGTGGCCTAGTTTTATGTACCGTATAAAATTTTATGTGAAATGTACGTGAAAACATCGAAAAACTTGAGTCCGCCCACGGAAAACATCGATTTTACTAATTATTTAACATTAAGAAAAAAAAATATATTTTTGCGATTCAGCGCTGGGGGGGGGGACGTACTGTCAAATCAACCTACTGATCATACTTGTATGAAACTGGTTCCAAACGTAAACAAACGCTGTAGGTTTCTTTTGGCTTGCTTACGTTTGGAACCAGTTATGCGAGGTAGGCGACGATTATTCGTATTTGACAGCCAGCTCCCCCCTTGATTCAGCGTTCTTCCAGGCGATTCTTTCCCGATGTCTTGGAAGCAGTTACTCAGAATGTGTTCACAATATTTCGCATTTCGCACATCTGTAACCTCGATCATTCCCGAAAAGATCCCCTTCTTCCGGATGGTTCTGGAAGTGCACTATCAAACGATGCAGGAATGTACATATGAATGAATTTTTTCCAAGTGATGACTCTTTCACCGAATAAAATTGCAGCTATGGATCGGAAACCAACGGTGTTGTGAACACTTCCGCTAACTGACAGTTTCAGTGGCTTTCTGTCGGTACTGACGCAAGTTATTCCGATTTTCATCTATTCGCAAGGTCTGGAGTAGACTGGTCTGTTTTCAGACTGTTTTGACAATGTTGTATGAAATTGAGGACCACGCTCACTTCACTCTTCTCCACCAGATGCTCAGTCGTTGATGGTACCCGTTCAGCCGGACGTGCTGGTTCTTCTAAAGAACTAAATTTTACTGAAATCGACTTTCCTTCGGTCGTTAGCATCGCTTGAATTTTTCCTCCAACTTTGTTTATGCTTCGAGATATCCTTGTCATAAATTTGGTTTTTTATTTACTATGAGGACCCATCCTTAAAGTTCAATTTGTAAACAGAGGAGATTTTATGATACAAAAGTGTAAAAGCCTTGAAGGCAACAATATACGCATTTTACTCTCATTTAAAACCAAATGGTTTTATGATTGCTTTAATAATGATAGAACAGGTTTATAGAGTATTTTATCAAGACATTAATAAAAAATTACTAATGAAGTTTATGATTGATTTTTAGAACAGTTTTATGGTGGGATTGAAAACTACTTTAAATTTAATTTTAAAACAAGACAGTTTTTGACTTCTCGCCAGAATGTAAAAGGTTTTTAAAACACCAATAGAACGTTTTCTACTGTGAAATGGTGTATTTAAACTAAATAAATTATTCATTACCATTATAAAACCATCATAAATCAGAGTGGATGCCAAATGATTGCAGAATTGTTACTTGGGTTCTATAGTGGAAAATGTCGGAAAAAGTGTATTGTATGTTTTGTGAGCTCAGTTTTGGTGATGTGGAACGATTTATCGTGCATATGCGCGTCCACAAATATAAAATGGATGATAGACAAAATATTGATTAAAGCGGTTTTATACAGAGAGCACTTTTAGTTCGTTCAGAAAATCAAAAACTTTGATATTGAAAAATAGAAAAACATTCAAAAATGTGCTAGTGGTTCGTTTTTCTCCTGACTGATCATTTTGATGCAATGTTGGAAGTGTAGGGTATGTACTGTACCGTGAAGGCGGCCCAAAATACACAGGGACCTAATATACCGTCGCTACAACAACCATACGATCCGCTATTCCGACGGCTCGATTGCACAAGGGAGAGCTGGAATTGGGTTTTCCGGCCCCGATGTAAGTGTGTGCCCCAGTCTCCCTGACCAATGTGACATTTTCTCCGCCGAGGCAGCCGCCGCCTACGTCGCCATCACCACACCGTCTAGCAAACCCATCGTCCTGTTCACGGATTCCGCCAGCGTGGTAGCCGCCCTTGACGCCGAGCACCCCACACACCCGTGGATCCAAACCATCATCCGGTCTGCTCCACCCAACACCACCGGCGCCTGGATACCCGATCACTGTGGGATCCAGGGTACCGTCGAAGCTGACCACCTCGCATCTTCAGGTCGACAAATGAGCAAATTAACAAGAAAAGTTCCAGGCCCGGATCTGAAAACCTGGCTCTCCAATATTACATGGGAGTCTTGGAGGCAGGACTGGCTGGACTCACGAAATATGTTCATCCGTAAAATTAAAGATGCGACACGCCGCTGGGAGGACCTACCTGACCAGTGGTGGTGGTGATCTCCAGGCTTAGGTCAGGACACACCCGTATCTCACACAACATAACGGGAAATGGCGAATTCCACCGACCCTGTTCACTGTGCCAGATCCACCATTCGGTGGAACACTTTATATGCCACTGCCCGCAATATCAAGGAGCTAGAAACCTGTTCGACATCCCCGGCAGCATCCGAGACGCCCTCAGTGAAGATCCTTGCCGCTCAGCGGCACTACTGGCTTTGCTCCGCGAGGCAGGCCTATTTTCTCGAATATGACTACAGCCGACCGAGACATTACCTCCGAAAGCGGACCCCTCAATGATACATGCTGTTATACCCTCAACTCCGACCATGAGGACAACTACCTGTACACCACACCACGACCAGCCCTAACACTTTCAACAACCACGACCACAGCTAAGAAAAGGACTTCCTCTCCGCCAGCCATCCCAGGAAACCCTCCACCTCCCAACGTAAAATGAGTCAGCATCAAAAGACAATAACCGTACCTTAGATATCACTCTGTATCACATAAGTATTCCATATTAAAGGAACTCCCTTCTGGAGCCTCCCCCATCTTTCAGAAGTGCCCCCTCCGGAAACTTTTTTCAATTTTTCACGTGTAAAATTAGGTATGTGATTGCGCATTATGATCTTCGCAAAGTAAAGTGCCTAAACGGTACACATTTGTTTTATCAATTCGACTGAATAATATAAAAAACGAATGCCATGTTCGCGGAATTATCACCGGAATAACCCAATTTCATGGTAAATAATCTCATTCAAATAAGTATAAGCGAAATAAAATGCGTGTAATTTTAAATATTCTGTGAAATTACAAGATGAGCCCATCTAAAGTCTGTAAAATTCAAGTGACGTATAATTTTACATGCATGTAAATTTTAGCGTCGTGTAAATTCAAACACCAATTTTGTTCGCGATTGGAGCGAACGTAGTGTAGAAGTAGTATTAGTAGAAGTAGTAGCAGTAGTTTTGTTTTATGTAAATAACCCTAGGAACACAAGACCGGATGACTTTCCTGACTACAGAATGAGCATTTAGAAGCCAGAATCTCTGGCGGACCAATGAAATGAGACTAGACGGACCAATGTGCAACATTTCGCAGTGCATTGCTCTTAACAACGATTCGACAATTGGGTTTTTGTCAGGGAGTACGGCTTGGTGCTTTGAACCATATGGCAAACAAGAATGCTTCAGTCTTCCACCCACTCTCAACACACCATCATTTATAATAACATTCAGACTACTGAGTCTACCTGAGGTTCACCTGATTCAAGCCGACGAATTTCGTCTGAAAACTCAACTCTTTGAACATACTTAACAATCACATTCAATGACTCTTTCAACTCTCGCACAGTCAGGTATTCCGAAGTGATACGTTCCGACTTGGGAGACCTTGCATTCACAACAAATCTCCTGAAGTATCCAATCACTTGCTGAAGCTTTCGGAATGAACTAAAGGCAGTCATAACTGGAAGGATTTCAGGGACAAAGACTGCAGTAGACACGGTTACTGTTTTCAATTCCGGTAATTTATCATCGGAAAGCGGATTAGGCTCATCAATCTGAAAGCTATGACTTCGAAGAATTGGAGGTCCGTTCCACCAAAGCTCATTCGAAGCAAGGAGTTGGGAGGGTTGACCACGACTGACAACATCAGCTGGGTTTTCGGACGACTTGATGTAATTCCATTAGCATCAACAGAATGATCAACAATTTCTGCAAGTTGAGATAGGGGCTTCTTTAGCCATGCAAGAACGATCTGACTATCCGACCAATAATGGATTGAGTGGAAATTCATCTTGATTGCCGGATGAACCTTCATGGCCAATCTGATAAGCAAAAATGCAGCACACAGTTCGGATCGAGGAATCGTTAATCCTTTGATTGAAATAACTCTTGACTTACTACATACAAGAGAGACTTTTACCCCATCCTGGGTTATGGTTCAATTTAATTTAATATGTGCATGGAAACACACGAATTACAAAATATTTTAAACTGTGTAAACAATTAAAATAGCAACCTTATATTTAAATTTTCATGATTGTTTTGGCTTGATTCCAGATTATTTGACATTCGTAGTTTTTTTTTTTACCTGTGATTCTTAAGAAAATTTACGTGTAAAAACTTTTTTTTTTATCTATTTATTCATTTTAAATAGGATGCCTTCCATTCATTTAGACTAAAACAATGTTGTATGGAATTATGGGATCATAGATATTATGATGATATTTTGTATGTGTAAGTAACAAGAAAAATTTGTGATGTTTGTGTTTGACACAAAAAACCTGCTAATTTAGATTATTGAATGGAAGGCACTCTGATTTTAAAAAGTTGGGTAAAAAACAAAATCGTAAGGTCTGGTTTTGCGGTATTTTATATCAAGCTTTTTGGCATCATAATGCACAAAAAACATGTTTTTGCTAGAATATCAGGAAGAATCTGGATTTTTGATATCATTTTTTGAAATTTTTGGAATGTAGAAATGTAAATGTTTCACCGGCACCGACAGTAAGTTTCGCGTTAATTTCAGGTTCAATTTGCAAATTGCAATGATGTTTTTTTATCTGAATTGGCAATATAATGAAAGTGGAGGGAATTTGACAGAACAGACCATAGCGTGTCATGGAAACATATTTGGATACCTACATCATAAAAATGTAGAAACTGTGATTATTTTTTTTGCAAGCCATCTTCATTGGTTCATCAAAATATCAATAGAATCCGTCTCCCAAATCCTCCGTAGACCGTCGATCTCACAATCTGGTTTTACTTCCACTGCAATTTTTTGAGTTGAACTTTTTGTCGCCGTTGCATGTTTATACAGTACTCCGACGGTTCGGTATTTGAATATTATTTCATTATTTAGATACTTCCGCTAGTTTTAGTGATTTCTGGTGGCGTTGGCAGTCAGTGCTAACGAACATCGAGGAAGTCCTTACTTTCTTGCTCACTTTTTTTTTGCCCAAGGCTCTCTTACTTAAACAACCATCTAAACCATCCAGAAAACTATATAAACAATTGGTAAAAGTATAATATTTAGTGACATTATCAAAATATTTACGCATACCGGCGTCGGCAGTGTCTCACATGGCGTGCTCCGCTTTCGTGCAAGCAGAACATTTCGTTCACATTCAACAAAGAAACTTATGGAAATCTACCACCACGAAACTGAGGTCGGTTGTTTATTTCAATTTAAATTTCATCTCGTTTGATAGTAAATGTGAGCCCGACACTAGCAACACCGGGCCCGAAATAGATGAGCGTTGTTATGGCAACCGAGGCCGGCTAGCTTGTGCAGTATAGGCAAAGGTAAATTTGATGCATAAATGGACGATGTTACCTGCAATGAATGCAAGACATAGGTAGTAGTAGGTAGATGAGTTTTATAATTTTTGCTTGTTTTGTACATTCTTATAAAAAAAATTGTGGCGCTCTGGATTGTGTCAAGTGGTAAGTGTCATTAAACTTTCCTACATCAGCTCGTCACTGTCAATAACAAATATCATAAAAATGACGGAGAAAATTGTACAATCGCTTCGAGATTGAACAATAAACTTTATTTGTTGACACAACAAGCTTGCTACCGCAGCAGCAGCAACAGTAAGCATTCCACAGTAATAATAAAGCAAGCAAACAGTCACCTTACGCGGTAGTATGATCTTATCTTCCAAAAAATGAAATAACTAGCTCTTATCAGGGTTCTCCGTTGCTTACACTTTTGGTATTTACCGGTCTTTCTCATTCGAAGTTGAATCTACAGTATCGCGTGGGTCCCATTCAAGTTATTTTCCAAGAGGCGTAAAGGTGGCCACTTCCTGGACTTCCTGTAAAAATCAAATCACACCAAAATGTACAGGGGGTCAAAATTTGATTAATTGATTTCAATGTTTTCTCTCTTCCTGTTACAGGCACCCTCTATTCCCGCTATTGGCACTAATATTCGAAAAATGTGAACTAGCAACGTGTACGCCGCGAGAACCAGGTGTCGCGGGTGGTGATGTCTGTTCGTCAGATTCCTTCAGTGAGGATGTGGCAGTATTTAGTAAACAGGTAAGTCAAATTGGATATTGGAAACCGTTTACTTATCTAGCATTTGTTCAGCGTGTGTGTTCAGTAAACAACGTTTTTTTTTTATTCTATAATTTGGCTTCGATTTGAAGGTACGGTCACCGTTTGATAAGGAAGCGTTTCGATTTTTCGATTGTTTGTCCACAAGTTGTACATGTTTGTACAGATATTTTAAAAGACGTATTTTGCTGATTTTAGTTGGCTCGTTGGTTTGATTGATATAGTCGGAAAAGCTGTTGAAGTGCTATGAAGGGTGCGCACTCTAAACTTGATCAAATGACAGCTGTTTGCTTATTTACCTTACACCCGTCATTACTACATTCAATCTGACTATTAAGCATAGCCCTGCTATTGCTCAATTAATGTAGCGGAGATGGTTACGAAACGCAACCGACCGTTTGTCGAAAGATGCACAAAACGCGTAATGTATGCAATTGGAGAGAAGGGTTGTATGTCAATTGTATCAATGGAGGATAAATAAACTACAAGTGTTGCCAAATTCAATCGTGTTTAATTCCAGTAATCTGGAATTTGGCTATTAATAAACTTCTAACTTTTAACATGCTTAACGCAATCGAATGGTTAATTGTTTAAGAAACAAACTTGAGGTTAAAATGTTTGAAATTAAAATTATGGAAAAAATTCGAGCGTTATGTTTCACTTTGTGTTTGGCAATTAATGGATAGGTTTATAATTATTAATAATATTGGTATCGAGCAATTATTGAGCTAGAAGGTTTATCTTTTTCTTTGTGTTCGAGTGTGTGGTACCCTATCTAACCATCACCACATTTACTAACTTTTCAGTAGCGCGGGTCGAATGTATTATCAGATAAGGGAGAGAGAGAATGCGCCTTTTGCTATTAATCTGTGACTTTGTACTTTACGTCAAATCCTACCGATTATCAATAGATGGTGTTATTCGGGCTGCTGGACTTTTGGGGATTTCGCCGTAAGGCCTCGTTTGATTCCTAAACAAATCCCCATAGCTTCAAAACCTTCGATCAATCAAACTCAATAGGACAGATATTGTTTGCTTCGACAGTCTTCAGTGCGAACAATTGTGATTTTGGAAATGATAGTGCTATCTCTTCGGCGAGGTTTGTTAGGTTAGTCAAAACGTTATCGAAAATATAGTAGCAGAGCCGTGTATAAAATTACTGATAGCGACAACATTTCTACGAGTCTCGGTGATAACAACGTTCGTCTAGGTTTACTCTTGCTGTTTTTTCTTATCTCCAATATGCGTGAATCAGAAGATATTTTGGAAAATTAAATTCGTGCTAGTTTGGTATCTGATGTGAAACACGAATTTTGGGCAGTTTGTCACGTGTAGCACCCACAGTGTGAAACAAGACAGCGTAACCTTGTCAGTAATAAAGAGAAACAACAAGTCCAAGAGTTTTGCTGCGTTGCTCGAAAGCTTTCGTCATGCATGGCAAATAAAAAATTCACAAGGTAGCGCGCAAAAAAAGGTACCAACTCACACAGAACAGAAGTTATTGTACGGTTCCATGCAAAAATATTGTGGCAGAAGACGATCGAGGGAGCCAATTTTAATGTATTCATTTGCAATTCTTTGGGATATTTTTGAACACTGCAGGCAAATAATATTCGTCATGTGCGAACTTTGTGTTTCGCAGTATGCTTTCAGAGGCTTTCATGTTACTATATCTATTCGTGCATTGGTTGAATTTTGTTCTTTTGAATTTTAACCGCTTGTTTTTTTTTTATTGGGAATTACAATATAATTAATGTGTCCTATTTTGTTGCTATTTATCCTGTTATAATTTTTTGTTTTAGTTTACTTTCCACCGGAATCCATTTCGCAACATTTTTCGTGGACTCGGCAGAAACGCCTTTAATTGTCTTGCTTAGAAAAATCACAACGACCAGTCACGCTTGCACACAACCCTCACCGTCATCTACTATTCCCTACATTCATGCTGGATGGAAAAAAAACTTTTCAATGTTGAGATTCTGTTGAATGTAACAGACGTTTTCACACACCCAGTAAATCGCTGGAGCCAGTATTTTTTTTTCTAAAATTTTAAAATGCTGTATATACCTAACTCTGAAAATAAGTCAAATGCTAAAGTTCTTGTCCAACCCTTTTGCTTGCCTTGATAAATGATATTTTCTCTCAAATAGTCCGATTATTGTAAAAAATATTATTAAACATAAACTTAAACACCAATTATATTTGCAACAGATCTAAAAACGAAATTCTTATTCTGACAAGTCAAAAAATGAATCTTTAACGGCTGACGTCATCGAATATTATTCGGCGCGGCAGTTTCGTTTTTTCGCCTCTTTATATTCTTCGAAACGGCGACATGCTCTCCAAGTAGGGGCGAGCAGTCGAATATTTTCACAAAAATAGAATCGTGGTGAAGATCATTCCGTGTCAGCAACGCAGAAGTTATGCTGCGCACATCATAAACGTAAAACCATTTGAATCGCTCTCGAACAAGCCTGCAGGCAAAAAGTATTGTGATCTGATGTTAATTTATGTATCGTGTGCGTGTGACTATAGCTTAAACAGTTGCAAGTGTACTCAAACCTCCAACAAGGATCCCTTCTAGGAGAATTGATCGCATTGCTTGCCTTTCTCGTTTCGGTTTGTTTTGTTGGTGTGTTGATGTTGTGCTCGACTGCGTATATATTTTCGGTTCGCTTTCTCGCGCACGGTAAATGATGTACAGATGAAGCATCATCGCGCGGAGCTAAGAAGGCAAAAGTGAGGGATTCATTATCATCAGGCCAGCATCTTCATCGGGCGAGAACACCACGAAATGACTTGGTGCGGTGGATACACGACGAACGACGAGCGAGTGAAAATTACATTACCAAGCATGCAAACCAGCAGCAGCAGTGGCCGCATCAGCACTAACAGCAATGGCAGACAGACGACTGCGAGCAACGCGTAAAGTATGTGTTGGAAATTCTAAACCAAACGAACTATAATTTGAAATCGTGACATACAGAGCGTCATAGTCTTTTTTGCTTTTTGTGACTTTGTTCCGTTGAAATCTGTACATCTAACTATGGGTTTACATTCATTTCATTTCAATCTACCTTAAATAGTGTCACATTAAATCAAGCAGCGATTATGATACAGAAATTGTCGCTTTGAGATTTTAGCCAATTCCACTAGTATTTCCCAGTGTGTCGGGATGCGCCAAGCAGTTGTGCGCGGGATCATTGTGTTGCTATGGGTAATCTCCCTCGTGCGAAATGGAAACTCATCCGTGGTGTTTTATTTTATGGTCTGTAACAGTTCATCATTTCATGTACTCGTTATCGTGTTTTCATAATTTGCCTTCTATTTTTGTATCAGTACGAATGATAATTTTAGCACTCAACTTCACGTGTCATTTTTCATCTTAATGGCTCCAAGAACCTCCAGACCCAGTGAAAATGTGAATCAGATAATAAGCAGTTCATTTAAGGAACAGTAAGCGAATGGATAGTTTGTTTTATTATCCATTTGAATTTTTGAACAGGTGAAATTCAAAGATTTCTAAGATAAACCACATGTTGCACCTTCTTCTTTCCTTCCTGGTTCTGCTTTTTGAAATTTAAATGCATGCCAACCACACAGACATGCAAGATAGCGTTTTAGCTCTTAAACAATCAATTCAAATCAATCATTCTATTACACATGCTTTAAAGTTTAAGCTTTGAGTTTTAAATTATGCCATAGTTTTTGCTTCCATCGTGCGCTGCAAATGCGTGCTTTGATAAAAAAAAATCTGATTAGTTTACTAGAATTAGATTAAAAGGGAACCACGATGAAGCGACAAAATGATTCATATGTGCATATTAAATATTGGCAATTATTAGCATCAATAAAAAATATGGTAATTTCCCAGCCAATAAAATACCTATGGATTGATTTCTCCCACCACACGATACCGATAACGTAGCCGTCGGCTGTTCCAAGATTCTTCCCTTCAATCGCTTCGAAGCTCACAATCATCAACCGGGCGAAAGCGTGCTCGTCAGTGATTCGAAGCTCTTGATTTACGATCGCTCATTCCATCGTATACGTTTGAAAAAAAAGTCACACTATGGTTTTATGTAGCTTTCCTCCTTGCCTCTTCCTCAACGCACTTTGGTTCTACGAAGGGAAGTGACACTACTATATGTGATTAGAGCTGTAAAGTAATAAAAAGAATACAACAACTATATACTTTTTACGAACCCATGATCGATAGAAAATGGTAATAAAAAAATAATATATATTTTTTCAATTTGCTTGAAATCTGGAGCACATCTTTTGCGTTTCCCGTTGATACTCGTTCCGTACTGTATATTAATATATGCATCTGATTAACGATTAGCGTTCGGCGTTCCGCTCGCGCTTTATCGTGAGAATTCTTTATTGCCACTACAATATGCTGAACTTGTTTTTAAAGGGTAATTAAAAACACACACTGGATTTACAACTTACTTTTGAAATGCTGCTCTGTAGTCTGCACCATGAATGACGAAACGCAGATCAGAAATAAGATGCACTTTTTTTTCTCTTGTCTGCAACAGACGCTGTGCTTGTTCAGGAGATATTCACCGACCATAGACAGCTATGACGCCTCCGTCGCTTAAATTATTTATTATTTTGCCTTCTGGTTCATCATGGCTTGCTGTGACATGCACACGCGTATGCAGTGTATGATGGACTAACTAGCAGGCCACAGAACAAATAAAACGATTCGTCCACAGCCAAATTTAATAATTATATGTTTGATGCTGTAATATGACTATAATGACAGTAATTATCGGATCATATGCTGGTAGGAATGCCAATCGGCGGGATTTCGTCAATTCAAATGTGTGGAATGATTTAATGGTGTGCTTTGTGTGCTGCTGTCATATAAAAATGTGTTTATGCAAATAAAAATGTTCCAGCCATAGGAAGATTTATGGACGATCCTTTCACGATCAACGTAGTACTTTATTGATTGGCTTAATTCGGCCATACTCAGCTGATTCACATTCACGCCTGTTTGTGTGGTAAGTGTGCGAGCAAATCTGCGGTTTTTTATGCTCATTCGTTCGTACAATCGTTCCGATCTTGCTCTCCTATCCATGATGGAAAGTGTGCTGGTTTTGGATCCATATCTTGGTGATTACTTTAAGCATGCAATTAAATTTTATTTGTTTATTTGTTTCTAAAGTAACCAACCAGAAATTGGTCGAGAAATGAGAGGAGAAAAACTGTGAGATGAAAATATATACATAAACACATGACTCCGTGGCGAGATTTGATATGTGTCGATGAAGGAATGGAAAGAGGAGAGCATGGATGAAGAGTTCCGCTTCTTCGTATCATCCTATTATTCAGATTATTATTATTGGCTATTACTACCACATCGCATTTATATTTTATTCACGACTAGGCGCCATGGAGCACGACGACTATGCGAATATTTGGGTTACACTTTGTACTGAATGTGGCGTCGATGGAAGTGGTCCAACAAATAACCGGCATCGTGAAAGCATTTCAAGCTTGTTGCTTACCGCATATAAGCTTATTGCGTGCTCTTGTCGTAGTGTTCTAGATGCAATTCCACAGTTATTAATAGAGAGCTTTCGATGCCTTACCATTTTTGCATTAATAAATGTGTATGACAAGTACGATCATACTCTATGTCCAGGAAGTGGAGACATTTTCCATCCCGAAAAATTCCTTGACCGGACCGGGAATCGAAATCGAACCCAGCCACCTCCAGCATGGTCTTGCTTTGTAACTGCGTCTTTACCGGCTGTGCTAAGGGAGGCCCCCATCGAGACATCGGGGAAGCATCGAGACACGGGTGTATTTATCATACCTGTAGTATCATTTAGTTGTACGTTATACATACACACATGGCAATGTGCAATGGGAATGTTTATAGTGGAAGATACAGTCTTTATTAGTTATTAAAAAACAAGCATGCGTGCACTTACCGGTTTGCCGGTGCTTGTTTGAAAGAGATGTTTAGTATTAGTTGGAGAACATTTGGGAAAGATCATCCAACACTACATCAATCGTATTTCCGTCAACGATCTACGGTACATTATGGCGATGCAGCTGCATTAGTGATATGCGTAAGTCATCGTCGTGTCTATGAATGAAAGAAATCAGTAGAATAGGTAGGCAGAGGGACAGAGGGAGTGGTTCAAATTAAAGATTTTGCTAATCAAGACATGATCATCCAGTCCAGTCCTCGTTTAGTTGCAACCTTAAATTACTGTGCTACTTTTTATTTATATGACAGCTAGCTGAGTGTGCCCGGTCTTGCTCGGGATTCAATTTTAGCGAGCGTTAAGTTATATTTAAGCTCTATAACTAGCTTGCTGGTTTTATTCGGTACAGCGAATCAAAACAAAACAAAAACCATGGCAACCTGTCAAAAAGTCAACATTCCAAGTGATTCTCCTATTTTATCTTGTAATCAAGATGCAAGAAATACTTATTGGATTCAGTTTTTGAAAACAAGGTTTAAATCCGTGATGCCAATACTGGCCATCTCCAACCGGATTTAGTGAAACTGTCTGCGTTGTTTGAAGAATGGTTCGTGGATCTTTCGGAAGTGTATCGGAAAGCCGCTTGTTGAATATTTTAAGAGCTCCTTCACCGCACTGTGCCTTATGTTATATGAGGGAGCCCATAACTGTAGGAGTTTCATATTGGCGATCGTCTCATCTTCATCGTGTTCAAAAGCACTGAAGGGGTTTTCATTTCATGTATCTGAATAGATTTGTTTTTTTTTATATTGGTAACAATTTTTAGAGTGTTTTTTGTTATTGTTGTAGTATTTATATGTGAATCTTAGGCCTCTGATAAAGTCGATAGTTGTAATGAGGCTTTAGTGAAGGTCTAAGACTGCTTCAAGTTTTATATCGGTTATAAAAAGTATGACATAAAACATAATTGTATGTTTTGTTTTGGTTTTATTCTGCAGTTATAAGTAGTGATACAGAACCACCTTACAGTTACCGTTAAAACTATGAAGTCTGAGTTTTAATTAAGTAGTCATAAAACAGTTTTATAGACGACTTGACGGCCTGATTTTATGACAAGCACACAAAACCGTAATACAAACACAGGCTGCAAAGGATGCTACGATAAAACAATGATAAAATAAGAATAAATCTTCCAAGCATTTAGATTGTTACTTGGGAACTGATCATTTGCACCCTTGTCCTAGACTTTTGTCATATGTTTCTACAACGTCAAATATACAATCTGGTCCCAAAGAAATTTTTCTCAGATACATTTAGCATACATACCATATCATTCAGGGCCTGGTTGTCAGTTACTGTTCATAGAAGTCTTCTATATTACACTCGATCAATGGCTTCGTATCGCCTGCACAATTTTCATCGGGCTGTCGACCGGCATTCTTACGACGTGCCCAGTCTACCATAGTTGCTGGATTGATACGGTGTGGATAATGCTGTGGCTCTATTCTTCTTCTTCTTGTTCGCATTTCAAGCTTATTGCTTAGCGCATATTAGCTTATTGCGTGCTCTCAACTTAGTGTTCTAAATGCACTTCCACAGTTATTAATTAAGAGCTTTCGATGCCAATACCAATGAATTTGTATATTGTATGGCAAGCACAATGATACTATATGCCCAGGGAAGTCGAGAAAATTTCCAACCCGAAAGATTCCCTCGACCGGACCGGGAATCGAACCCGCCGCCTCCGGCTTGGTAATACCGTGCCTTTACTGACTAGGCTATGAGGCCCCTTCGGCTGTGGCTCTATTGCAGCTGGTATAACTCGCGGTTTAATCGCCTTCTCTACACGCAAATAAAATTTCACTTGCATCCAATATAAGGTTGGATTTATTACGTCCTCTGCATATATTTCATACAACAAATGTAATGGCAGTTCTTTTAATGGACTGCAGCGTACAAGTTTTTTTTTTCAAAATGCATATTCTTGAATAAAACCTTTTCGAGATAACTTACTAGAACAAATGCAGCTGAGGAAACAAACTTTGTTCGGATAATAAACTACACAGTTAGAAAAAGTAGTGTAAATTTCTATTCAATATGATGCACATAAATGGAGCGTCATATGTCATACAATATTATATTATAGATAATATAAAGTTATGAGACATTTAATGAAATATTACAAATATTTGATGCAATATTTTTACAAGTTATAAGTTTGCGTGATAAGAAATACAAATTTACACGCATAGATGTTTACATTACCAGTAAAATTCAGATTTTTAGACATAAAAATTACAAAATTATTTTAAAAACCTTCCGGCGACCACATTACAGAATCTGTTTATGTCGTGAAACATTCTAAATTTTGCATTTTTTCTTGCAAATCTAAAATTGAATCTTACATTTCCCGGTTGGGTGTAAGTTCCGTTTTCTTTTCTGCACTCCACCGTAGATGGTAGGAAATACCTTCCATACGAAAACACCAAGGTTGTGATGGTCCTCCACATCCCACTGCCTATACCAAAAACAGAGTTTGACAGAGTTCCCGGTACAAATAATTTGTTTAAATGTTTTGGGTCCACTATGAATTGTTGCCTAGGCGATAATGTCATTGAGCTGGTATCGTGGTCGTAAAGGACTACCGGTCTTAGAAGCATTTCGTAAATAATCATCGTCGTCCGGCAGCGATCTTTATTCGACCGAAGCGTTTTTCGGAGTTTAAAATAATCACGATACCGTGCCAGAATGCGTCTTTGAATTTATCTGGTGGTGTCATTATCGGTGATCATCAGCAACTACATCGATTTGATCAAGGGGATGTTCATAAACAACGTAGAAACCTCAGAATGAGGAGGAGTTTGGCGAGTGTCTAACCTTAGAAAGCCTAAATGTTCTGAAAATTTTTAGATGTGGAATTTGGGATTATAAATTAAACAACCTGTAATAGACCCGGATGTGGCCAATGTTTACCTAATTTTACCATTCAGGCTTTTATTTTTTATGGGCTGCTTGTTTTGTGTGCTCCTTGTCAACCCTTTGTCTCACCGGAGGATAATCGTGCACAGCTCTGTTTAAATTCTCACGTTGTACGAGGACGATGATCAGCTGCCTCTGACATGGAGAACAGATGCTGTTTTGAGCCGTCCCAACCAACAAGCCCGCTAATTCGTCTTTTTGCAATATAAGGCTGATACACGACTAACAAAGGGTATGCTAGGCTTTATATTAGTTGTATATTAGCCTTATATTGCAAAAAGGCGAATTAACGGGCTTGTTGGTTACTTGGGAAGCCCCCCTTTTTTTTCCTATTAACATACAATCAAGGTCCCACCGGGGTTGGCTACTCGACCTTTCCCATGGTTACTCGTACCAAGGTCAGCACCGCTGGGAGGTACGGATAGGAGTTACTCGACAAGGTGCTAAGGACCACTAATTGGGGTCTATTTCATATCTTCAGGCACCAAATTTTCCCATCAATTTAGGAAATGATAAATTCTGGCTCCAGTAACAATGATGACCACATATGGTATTGCGCATTTCACACCAAATTGGACTAATAAGCGCGTTTTCACTTATTAAAAAGTGTGATAAAATTGCAAGTTTACATCTAATCGTCTTGGTGTCTTCGGTGCACTTATTCCTTATGATGCAAGCAATAAGTGCTCCCAAGACATCAAAACGGTTTGACGGAAATGTGCACTTCTATCACACTTATTGCATTTTTGGGACAGTCCAGTTTCAGATGCAATCAGCAATATAATTATTATCAATCCAATGGAGTCAAGGAATCAGGAAAAAAATACATCGAAAAGAAATTCTAAAATTGAATAGAATGCTTTAACCAATGGATGTAAATTTTTTTTAAGATACTTAAGCTGATGCAAGTATTACTTTCAAAATTATATAACATATAATATGTCCCTTCCATATTTTGAAGTTTTTAAAGGGTGTGGGCGACATAGGATAAAATTAAAATTCGCGTCAGCCTTATTTGTACACAATTTTTTTTTTTTTCCTTTGGTTTGTTTTTTCCGTCGATCTTGTTTTCCGTGCTGAGCACCAATGCTACCGACGTGCCAGGAAGGCAGCTCCCACACCTGGACCCTACCTATCGACCCATCAACTCATGAACCGGGGACCAACGGCTTTACTTCCCATCCGAAGGAAGGCGTGATCAGAGATGTTATGCCTCAGAACATCCCGGCGGCGCCGACTGGGATTGAACCCAGGCCTTCTGGGGTGAGAGGTAATCACGCTTACCACTACACCACCGGCGCCGTTATACACAAAAAAAATATCTCAGCAATCATAACTTTTTGGCGTATATGGTTTTGGTCTGATTTTTTTAAATTTTCATGACACACTGCATTTATTTACTCAAGTAGCTCAATCACTCGTAATCAGTAAAGAGGAAATAACCCAAGCATCATTGCAAATTGTATCATAGTTTGTTAGCATTCTTTAAGAGCTATAAATGAAATCAATATTTTTATTTAAAAATTTTCCCAACAATGTGAGGGTTTCAACGTTTTTCTTAAGGTGACATTAGCAGTGATATATGGTTTGATATTTCGTATTTTTAATATTCTATCAACCATATTTTGGCATAAAGCGTTTTATAAGCATCAAATCATTGTTTTATTTGTGAATATATCAATATCAACAATTGAAAATTCCTCATCAGCTGTTGTAAACAAAACTTCTTGCGGCCTTTTCTCGTAAATCGGACCTCACATATGCAAATCCACTACAACCGGTAGAGGGAAGCTTCTCCTATGCGATTGTGTTGGTGGTATGCGTAGACGAGCTTTTATTCATGAGAAAAGACCACAAGAAGTTTTGTTTAAAAGGAAATAAATAATCTAAAATTAAGTTCTTTCATCCATATCCTTTCTTTTGTTCGATTAGCCAATTTTGAGAAACCAGCTTAAAGTAGTTTGCATTTATCCACGGCTTAAACATTACTTACTCACAAATTTTATTCTACCAAAAAATAAGTTCAATTGACTCAAATTTGCGAATACCTCAAATAATCACTGGTGGCTTATTCTTATTTGACAACAATAAAGAGTGCGAGAGCTCAAAAGTAAGTTAAAGGAACGCAATCTTTGCGTAATTTTATTTTTCTGTGTACAAAAGCTGACGAGGCCTTTCAATTGTTGGATACGGAAAAATTGGGGCTCACATGACGGGAATATTTATACAACTGACGAAGACGCGTTTATCCTGCGTTAGTAAGTTGCTAAGTTTTGATATAGACATCAACTTGCAAAGTATTGGATGGTACTTGTTGTAATCAACTGGAGAAGAATTTCAACTGGTGTCGCGGTTGAACACAGCTGACGTATTTCGATAAATTTACCAGTAAATCTAAGGGCTGACAGATGATGGCAAAATTTGTTCCATTTGTGGTGCGTAGAAACATAACGATATGTTTACCGAGGCTAAGCAACTATATCTTTTAATCCTGGGTGTACGATTATGCCGGGTGTGACTTCTCCGAACCTACCTCGCAGTCTGTTGCTTTGTTTGTAATTTTCAAAGTTCTTTCTCGAATACTGGCTAAGATTTGGGACCCCCGGTTTTTACAACATAGAAAAAGAGCACAAGGAAGGACAAATTCCACACTGGGAATTGTGCGAGAATTCATTCTATCCCAACTGTGCATGTGCTGTAAGGTACCGGAAAAAGGGAGAAAAAAAGAATTTTTCAGTCACAAGAATTGAAATTCTAGACGATTTTCTTTTCCTTATGGACCATGCTTCTCGTAGATGCATTTGAAGTTGTGAGAAGAAAGCACTGCTGAGGGTAGACAAGCATAAATCCAATTTGAAGGTTTTAAAATTGAATACTCTACCGTGTTAGATGAGATAGAAAACGTAGCAGGGGATCTTTGTTGCTAAAACTCTTGAGCTGGGACACATCCTGAAGTTTTCTTGTTTTGTTTTTGTTTTCTCTTTGTATAGAAAAAGATTTTTACAGCTTATCTTCAAGACCTGGAGAACTGGGGTAGATTTAAAGAAAAATCAATCATTCTGCAAAAAAAGGCAGTTTTTGCTAACTAAATGAGCAGTAATCTAAGCAGTGTTTTTATTTCTGCAACCGTAAATAGAGAGGTAGAAATCTTTGTTTACCCCTTTTAACGGTTTGACCCTAACTAAAATAAGTTAATTATTGTGACATAAAATATATTGCCGTTAAACCTTTTATTTATGGCTCTCCTTAAGCTTAGAAAACCGATAATCTTGTAGTACTAACACAGTTAGAAAGTTTGTGACTGTAACGTCCTTGGAAATGTGTTGAAACACCTTCGAGGAAGTCAAATCAAATTTTATGTTTGTGTTTCTTAGACTAGCTCTTCTTAGTTGTTTTCATCCGTTTTCGCCATTAATTATAATCAATAACGTAGTTTCCTCCTAGCGGCGCCAATGGTGTAGTGGTAAGCGTGATTGCCTCTGAGGCATAACATCTCTGATCACGCCTTCCTTCGGAAGGGAAGTATAGCTTTTGGTCCCCGGTCCTTGAGTTTATGGGTCGATAGGTAGGGTGTGGTAGCTGCCTCCCTGGTGTCGGTAGCATTGGTGCTCAGCACGGAAAACAAGATCGACGGAAAACAAATCAAGTTTCCTCCGGTGTAGGATTGAATTGTAATCATCTAAGTTATCATTTTCACACGATCACGCTAGAATACGACTTTTTTCATTGAATTTGACTTGAATATCATAAACCACTAGCCTCACAGTGATGAAAGAGATACATCTGTCAGTCAAACTGTCTCGGGATTTAGCATCAGACCCTTCTGGTGCAAACAAAAAATTAAAGTAAACCATAAATTATAACGATTTTTAGCAGATTTTACAATATTTATCAACAACAACCATAAATTATCTCAAGAGAGTTGTTTTCGTTGGCTTCTCTTTCTGGTCCATTCAACGCGTGGCATTTTCTCTCTTCCTCTCGTCATCAGTCAGTAAAAATGAAACCTCTTTGATTTGGTTGTCTTCCGCTAACTGAGCTGAACAATTCAAAAAGAAGAATATTATAATATGGCAGAGCGCATCAGCATAGCTTCGGAATTCTTCAGCTATAATAGGGCCTTGCGAGTGGCCATAATGACTGATCATCATTCAATCATAACTTCAACGCAACCTTCAGTCCAATCGCGCACATCGCCTGTTTTTTTTATATTTTTATAATGATCGATAGGTTGAAACAAAAGTGAAGCGATGGCCACAGCGTCTGCCATGGAAATATGTTTATTTTGTGTAGATTTGGTAATAACATGGCTATAAACCTCTGGAACGGTTTAATGGTAGGTTAGCGCTCCGGTATAATTATTCTGCACGGGATGATACGGAAAAGGGAGAGATCTCTCTTTTTTGTCGATCTTTGGCAACCCCTGTATAAAATTTACGATTCTCACAAACGGACGAAAGTGTTTTTGACAGTTGTCACGTGTTCTCTCAGGAGATCGCACGCGCACATAAACACTCTAATTAACCGTTTATTATTTCTGGGTAATCTAATAGGACCGAGCATTGGTGCTGAAATCGAAGACACAAGGACGTTTGTGTTCATGTTTGCACGACGTAGCGTACAAGGTGACGGTAATAAAATCATTTGAATATTGTTTTTTTGTCTTGCTTCTTCCGAAAATAATGCCCAAAATTTTAAATGTACAGAATAAGTTTTATGTTAACTTTAATTACAACTATATGAACAGTTCTTTGAATTTATTATTATTTGAACATCAATTTTCGTGGCATGTAGAAGCCGGTTGGGCCACCACCTCGACCCAACCAACTAATTCGATTCGCTAGTTGGGTCAACTGGCACATCACATGACTACAATTTATTCAGTGGTATGCGCATCGTTTGTTGTCGTTGTTAAAAAATCCCGGAAAGCGGACTTAATTACAGTGAATGAAAGAAAATGTATTGGTGGGCGTCAGTTTATTTTCTGTTTTCTTGTAGAACGTAAAAAAATGCGTTTGCTCATTCCTTGAAGAAGATTCAATTTGACATGAAGTTTTGAAATACAGTTGCTTTTTAGTTGAACCATGGTCCAACTAGCGAGCACCTAACTAGCGAGTGAATCACAGCTGTATTTCATTAAAAAAAATGTAGTTACAGATCTTATAATGAAATGTAGCGTTCAGGCAAGTTTGTCCAGAATGAATATTTTCGTATAAAACCTTCACAAGCTTAAATACACTATGTTCGAAAAGCTAGCTAACATTAAATTAAAAAAATATATATGTTTAAAAAGCCTTCCTACGACCACCTTACAGAATCTGTACATGTGGTGAGACATTAAAAATGCAGTACATTTCTTATGAAAATCTTCTGAATTCGTAACGCAACACAAAGAGGTTGATATTTCCGAGTAGGAAGTGCTTAAAAGAATAGTACCCAAGCAACATTGCAAGTTTTATTAAACTTTTAAAGCATTCTACAAGTCTGAATAACGGTCTACAATACTCTCATAAAACCAAAACTGTTACTTCGGTATATTGAGAGAAGAAAGAGGAGAACAATAATCATCCATTCCAGATTTTTTGTAGTACTTCATTTTCCAAAAGTTGATTTCAGAGGCGTTGGTGCAGGAGTGCGGTCTACACTAGAAGCGCAGATTTTATTGATTACACTAAAATCCTCGAAACCAACCCACATACTTTTTTTCCATGATTTGTTTTCCGTCGATCTTTTTTCCGTGCTGAGCACCAATGCTACCGACGCAAGGGAGGCACCTCCCACACCTTGACCCTACCTATCGACCCATCAACTCATGAACCGGGGACAAACGGCTTTACTTCCCTTCTGAAGAAAGGGCGTGATCAGAGATGTTATGCCTCAGAACATCCCACCGACACCGCCTGGGGTTGAACCCAGGCCTGCTGGGGTGAGAGTCAATCACTAATACTTACCACTACACCACTGGCGCCGCTGTACTCACATACTTAAAAATTACTATTTTACACGTGACGTAATTCATCTTCTTTTTGGCTTTCAATACGCCCTTACTGGGACTTTTACGCCCACTCTCAACTCAACTTAGTGTTAGCACATCCACAGTTTGAGAGCTGCTAAGCCTTTTCCTTGGGCCTAGAGCCCAGGCTCAGAAAGTTTCCAAATCGAAAAATTCGTTGTCCGTACCAGGAATCGAAACCTGCCGCCTCCAGCATGGTCTTGCTTTATAGCTGTGCCTTAATCGACTGAGCTAAGGGAGCTCCTTATTCAAAATTCATCTTTGATGTAAATCACACAGGCATTTTTTTTTGTAAATTTACTTTTGGCAGATTCTAGGGTTAGTTGAAACATATATGTAGCAATACAACAATACAACTCCATTAATTTGCATTGAACTTGACATGCATCTGTGTTTTTGAACAATGAATACTTCAATTGACATTAATTGAGTTTCCAACGGAAAGCATAAACTTACATGAACTTTAATTAATTGAATTACTGATCGTTAAACGTGTAATTTTATATTAAAAAACCTGCTCCAGTTTGTTAATCTATGAACTAAGCCCTACGAGACTGTAAAATCGATCTTTCCTTAAGTGATATTGATGCATGTTTAACTTTTCGCGGCGGTCGGATTCAACTCGCCTACGTCTACGGAGCTTTTACGCAGAAGTGATTCGCAATTTGGTAGAGCTTGCCAAATGTTTTTTGAGCTTATGTAGTTTAGAATTTGTTCGGTACGGTCGCGAAATCTTGAAATGATTGATACGTCCGTTAAATTAACTAATTTGATACAAAGCTCAGTACTAAACAAGTAGAATATCTAGGGAGGAAACCAAAATTAATCAACTTGCCAACATAGGCTATCATATTTATTTTGGTACCATTATTTGAATTATCAATTCCCTCGATAAATTTGTGTTACCTGGTATAAAACCAACTGTCCCGTATTTTTAGACTCTATCTAAACTATCAAGACCAAGAAAAAAATCAATTTTTTTAACCCGCTACATGTAGTGGCCTAACCCTTTAATCGACTTTCTCTGTTTAGCGAGGATAAATCAATCATTGTTTTCCCTCTAATCCCACCATGCATCAAATTGATACGTGAATTGTGTTCATGCTACCTGAATAAAAAAAACCTTGCGGTGTCCTTGGTTGTCTTAATATGAATATTGATAATAATATGAAATGATCTCACCAAAGCTATTGTTTGTAGCATATTTCTTCTATCATCTTACGGGTCTTCTTCGTCGTTTGGGCTTGAAATCCCGTCAATGTTTCATCGTTGGGCTGGTTGGGCTCCGCTCCAACCAATTCCATCGCACATTTAAAAGTTTTAGCAGCAGGCAAACATCCAGTATGTCCTATCGGAGTTCCATGGGATCGGTTGAAATCCAATTTTAGTCCGTTTCACTGCACCCGATTATGTAAAGTTCACAGATTTCCAAAAGGAATTTAACGTTTTTTTTTCCGCACCGAATTTTCACCAAAAAATTCCGTTAAGTTTATTGCTTGAAGATTCCAAAGATGGCTGATATGCCCTATCACTTAACGTTTTCTAGAGTATAAATCTCGCTACATCGCTCATGAAATTGGAACTCCATGCAGCAAACGTGAAGTTTAAGTTTCCTTGTTGTATGTTTTGTGAGAGTTGATATTTGCGCTCTTGAAATTTCGAGATGAACATGATATTTATCAAAAATAAGGCTTCCACAGTGATCTTCATTAAATTCGCGATAGAAAAGCAGCAACGGAAACAAAACACGTCGGTCTTCGATAATACCTTTATTATTGACATTTGAATTTTAATCTGATATTCCATAAATATTGTTGTTGTTCATACATTAAAATACAAAATTCACGAAGCATATGGAAGCTAGGGATTTACACATTCCAATTGTTTGTTTTGGATGGATTTAAGCTGCATTGAAATTATGATTCAATGTTTTGATTAAGCGATAATGCAAGCAAGCTATTGCGGATCATGCTGCGTCAATCAGAAAACGATTTTCTCTGCCAGCCAACCAGACAGTATCAGCAGCATCAACAACTAGAACAGCTATGAACATCCAAAATGAGCAGAATTAACTCCATGCTGTTTGATACTGGATCAAAACGATGTGACGAACGCATGCGCTTATTAATCTTTTCAATCAAACCTCTACGTTGCATCGATCTTCTTCCAGTCGCCTTCGCCCATCATGGCATTGTCGCTGCAGGGTTGGCCTTTTATCTTTCTCTTAACAGTAGTGCCAGAAAAAAAAACTAGAGACTCTGCACGCCCGTCGTGAAAGAGGATTTGATTACACCTTATAATTATGATTGATTAATGACTTTTCTCTTTTTTCTCTTTGTTGCGCACCTGCAGATACGGCAAGAAAAACCCTACTATGTGGCGGACCCCGAAGTAGATTCACTAGTAAGTATTGCATGTTTTTAGTATCTTTCTTTTTGTATTTTGTTCACTCCACTACAAGCGCGTCGTCTTGGAGATTTTGTGTTTGTTTTCAAGAGGCACTATCTGATGACTGATATGGAAGTTGTAGATGAAGGAAATAAGATGGAGATTACTTGGGTTTGTAGGCATATTGAAATCATCGTAGAATCTTCAACTTGTTAAAATAAAAATAAGGCCTGTCAGTATTGTTATGTAACTTGTTTAAACAACATAGGATAGGAAATTTTCTCGGTTCCCTTGAGCATTTTTAGCTAGAACATATTATATTTCAACAAAATCCTTTGACCACATTACAGCAATCCCCCCGTGGGTGATGCAGTCCACCTCTATTTATCGCTTTTACCCAATTGAGGTGATTTTTTGTATGTGATTAGTATCAACGATATACTAGTCACCTAAAGAAGATTAGATCAATTTGTTGTAGAACAGCTGATAAATAGAGATGCGTGGACTGCATTACCCACCGCACTATTCTGGAGATTCCTGTAGTAGCAGTGGGAATACTCCTTTCACATCCAATTAGGTCGTAGATAACATAGAAGAAGATCTCATTATCTACAGTAGCTCAAGGGGAAATTAGGTCAAGGTTAGCGCTTATTGAATTATTATCACCAACAGTTCTACAAGTTAACAGTGTCTGTAGATTTCACAAGGCAATCATTTAATGTGCTGTTTATTTCTTCTTCTTTCAGATGGTGCAAGCTATTCAAGTGCTACGGTTTCACCTCCTAGAACTTGAAAAAGTAAGTAATTTTATTTTTACAATTCGCTTTATGTTTTTTGACTCTCTACAACATCCCGACCAACGAATACAACGTATTGAGGCTTTTCCTGACTCCTGACTACACGCAATACCGACTATCGCTGATGCAGTGCAACCAATGATCGAATTAATTGCCCTTGACAGAGAGAATTTAAATTACACTTTTTATGGTCATTTCCAACAATAACGTTAGCCTTACCGATCTGAAGGATTCCCCATGGCCCATTGGGATGGCACAGTGTGGAGCGCATGGATCGCTGAGTGTCATAAAGTTTTACAACCCTTACAACTTCCCAGCCGCCTTTGTTTACAGTGTTACGTAAAACTCGCAACATGCAGTAAGCAAATGTATTCATTTCTCTAATTGAATTAAATACGAAAACTTGTGCCACTTGTTTCGACCTGCCGAAGATGGCTAGAATGGTACTAGAATTCTGTGTAGTTTATATTGCTGCCTTCCGGTCAATATAGGACCTAGTGCATCTGCTTTATCAATAAAACATTTTTTTTTCTTTCTTTTGCCAAGCCATCGTTTTTCAAACAACGAACAGGTGCGGTTTCTCTTGTCCCCTACGCTTAGCTAAAAAGACATAGCGGGAGGTTCAAAACCAAAATTCAGAATAGAAAGAAGAGAAGGGAGTTTTCACAGACCAATTTTCATGAAAATAAAAATGTAAATTAATTTTACTATTACAAATTTCGGTACTAATCACTTCGTTGTTCCAATTAACATTCGTTATTTAACAGAATGAACGCTTCGTCGCGTCGTGTTTCTGTCTGCAGATTGAAGCTTGTACCTATGTATTTTTCGGCGAGTGAATTCCAGTCGTAAATAAAGATTATTGCTGCTATTTTTCATCTGTTTCATCCTAACTAATTTGATAGTTGGGGTTCTTTTCCCTAGCATTTCCCTTGTTTTGTTTGGAGAGTGAAACTCAAAATATAGATTAAATCATTTACATTTCTTTAGACAGAGTCGACTACACACATAATCTAAGTTATGCATTTATATATCACCATTGTAATAGCGATTTTGACGCCTCCTTCCATCTTGTTCACTATTCAATTCGATTGGTTCACTATCTACGGCGAAAGTTTAGTTTTGGGGCTCACCATTACCAAACCCAAATACTAATGAAATGTGAACAACCACAACTGTACCTGCAAATTACAGTTGTGGTT
The DNA here is from genome assembly GCF_037179485.1 of Ochlerotatus camptorhynchus. NCBI lineage: Eukaryota > Metazoa > Arthropoda > Insecta > Diptera > Culicidae > Ochlerotatus > Ochlerotatus camptorhynchus. Next base: position 41,043 of record NW_027041540.1, read on the forward strand.
GTTCACATTTGCAGTTACAGTTGTGGTTGTTCACATTTCATTAGTATTTGGGTTTGGTAATGATATAAGTCCCCATTGAGCCCCAAAACTAAACTTTCGCCGTAGATAGTGAACTAAGGCCAATCGAATTGAATAGTGAACAAGATGGAAGGAGGCGTCTGCTCTGAAAAGGTAAAAATAATACGTGCCCTTTGCATATATTAATTCATCAACGCTGCTGATTAGCATAATTTGTCATGAGTTTCGCCAATAGCGCTACGAATGAGTAAAGAATATTATGCTCGACCTAAGGCTTCCAAAAGCTAGAGCCAAAAGCAAGAAAGTAGGCATGTAGAAGAGAGAAAAAGGAACACTAAGCAGTTTTTATGTATGAATATATTAAAGAAATGATACGTAAAATGCTTTATCGGTTCGGTGTACCTTCCCGAAAAATTGTTTGGTGGAAGGAGTGCACGATTTCCGCAACCTGTTTTTGGTGGTTGGTTTTAACTTCGTTTTTAGCAATTTTTGTTATTCACATTTTTTGTTCGTTTGGCGGGACCGGTTTCCACTAGCATGGACGATCCGAAGCAAACAGAATAAAAAAATGACGAGGGATAGAACTGGTGTGCACCAATTGACTAAATTGTAACATTTAATGTACGAAGCCCAGAAAGGAAGATATTTATGTCTGGTTGCGTTTCTTTGTAGGACGCGAAGTAGGCACACAAAGAAAAAGGTGTGTCTTGCCTATTATTAAGGGACGGTTGCTATATTAAGACCAGCTGTTTTACGTTCTTTTTGGACTTTCACTTCCAACGGTAATTCATCTATTGCTTGCTTAAGTTTAATTTATTTCTAATGTAATAATTATCCCTTTTATCGTATTAATAAAATTTAAATTATCACTGAATCTTCATTGAATATCTCCTGTCCAGAGAGGCGTTGCGTGTCTGCAGTGCACAACCCAGCAATGCCAGACTGTCTAAAGATAGTCTAAAGATAATTGTTTCACACCACGTTGAGTCTAACATAAACTAAGAGGGGTGTGTTCCACAGTAGAAAAAAGGTCTGAAATTTATAGCCAACATGGGCGGTCCATCAACTGGTTGATCAGTTTAGGACCTATTCAGTGCAAGTGAACATTATTACAAAATCTAATAAGTTTGCAGAAATACCTCCATCACATATTGTTAGGTTTCTCGAAATGTTATGTGATTGTTTTTATATTATTAACAAAGAAATATTTCTCTTTCTACCGAGTCCATATATCTTAAAAATGAGTATTGAATAGTCTGTTGAAAATTTTCAGTTTTTTTTTCAAATCATGAGGTTTTACCAAACCAGTATGAGTTAGGAAGTTCATGTCTTACTTTACGTACTTAAAATTTGATATAATCTCAAAGATATACTGCTCAATTGTGCCATATTTTTTCTTGTTTCCTTTCCGTTGCACGACGACGGTAGATAGATCGTTTAGAAAAGAGATGAGAATGGAGTACGGGTGGGAAATATCGTAAAGTAGTCATTTTTATAGCTCTATAGGTCTTCTTTTTCCGCTTCTCCGTCGATCGATATGGGACACATTTACGAGATTTTAATTTTCCGGGGCCTTTTTTATAACATAAATTTCCGCGGCTTAATTTCCGCCGCTTTTTTTTCTTATTCGCCTACTGCGATCGTTGTGCGCCGCTGCGTTCATCGCGGTCGTCGTTTAGGCCGTTGCTGAGGTGATTCATTTGATCAAAGCCTTCTTATCACCGGGTACTACGCGTCCAGAGAGATTCCGACTGGTTTTGAATAAATCTGAACCACAGTGGGATGGCTATTGATTTCTTAGATCTGAGTCGTGTTCGTTTTTGTCTCGTTGGACTCGGCAAAACTGAGCGATGGTTTTCGAAAATTGTGAAAGATCAACTCGTAAATTCCGTATACAACCAGCCATGAAAATATTTACTTCGTGTTCTACTTGTTCTTTTTCCCATCGCTAGACTTTTCATTATAAAGTTCAAAAACTCTTATGGAAGAAACATAATGACGGGTCTGTGTCTGGTGGATATTGATATTTATGGGAAATTCAAATGATATCTTATATCTGAATGTGTCTCTCTCGCAGCATCCCACCCTGCCGTGTTTGTGTTTCTTAAACTGATGAAAAAAAACCTGCGGCTTTAGTGTATGGTGAGAGAAAGACTAAAATCGTTTGTAACGAATGAACTGAGAATATGGAGAAACGAAACAAAAATACGATTAAAGTTTCGTTAATTTTATTCCCTTCTCTCGCGGCATGCACCGCCTGTGAGTGTTGAATAAATTCAAATCAAAAAAGATATTTTCTCTTTCATAAATTCGGTTCTCATCTCCTTAAAAATCTAACATATCCCAGGGAGCGAAGGAGTCAAGAAACCACAGAAGGGAAATCAAGGAGAACAGCCAAAGGTGGAAGAAGAAGGGTGAACAAGAAATTCATTTTTTTAAATGTTAGAATCTGTGAAAGATAAAATTAAAACGTCGTATAAGGCGAAACGAAACCTAAGCAAGGTTAATCTTTGCCTTATTCTTTCAACAGCATATTTGGGTCGGGTCCCAAAAATAACAAGAAACTCAAACCAAAAAAAAACTGAGACGCTCCGAAGTTGTCTCCCACAGCAAACCAGACACACTCCTTCGGTGTTTGGGTGTATGACAGAAGCAATCGCACTGGCGAGGGAGACAAAAATGCCAATGAAGATCATACTGCATCCCTTCTCAGTTTTCCTCCACTGCTCTCCGGTCCCCCTGGACCAGTTAAATAACCTTTGAAACCGGTTTTTTTATATTCGTTCAAAAACCGTGAACAGTGTTTTTTTAAACGAATATCGGCATATTTATATTACAGTTTATAACGCACGTAGTATTCATTACCCACAACACTAAATTGATTGTTGTAGAAATAGTATCGACAGGCTCCTATCAGTGTTGGGAATCCTTTGGAATTCGTTACACTAATTGCAAAAGGTGACCGGTACGCTAATTTCTAATATCAGGTTAAAATTCATAATTCAAAAATGAAGCAGCGAGAAGTAAAATGAAAATGGCTTGCATAAATTTGAATGCGAGGATTCAGGACTACTACGGGTGATTTTTTGCACAATACGCCATTTGGCAGTCACTGAGATTGGCGTACATAGCAATACGATATACCGATGGAGCTTAAAACTATTTGAAGATTATTGGGCTCAACTTTTTGCCCTGCGTGAAATCAACCCTCGAAGAGCGCGAGCCAATGGTTCCGCGTTGAAAGGTTCTTTCGATCAGCAAAGGCCTGCTTTGTTCTGCTATAGAGACAAGTCTCGATTACTTTTTCGAAGGAACGTATCAGATTTTGTAAACAATGCATTTGATCGTCGGTTTGGCGTAACTGGTAGCTCGTCCACGCATACTAACACCACTATCAGGTAGGGTAAAATTTCCCCTATGTGATGGTAGTGTTAGCATGCGTGGGCGAGCTACCAGCTACGCCAACTTCATTGTTTACAAAAAATTAATCGAGAAGTGTTGCGAAAAAAAAATGATTGAAGAATCCAATAACTCAAACTTGTAAGATGGGATAGTAAACAAAAATCGTGCGCTTAACCGTACTATTTTATAAATTTGATTAGATTTGAAAACTCCCGGAATTGCTTGCTTCGCCGCAGCAAACAATGAATTTATGTATCACAAAGGTCTTGTGAAATTGCCAAGTGATAGGTACACATATAAAAAGGCTTCTTTGAAGATTCACTTTTTATCAAAAGCATATTCGAGGTGTTGACGAAACACCATCAAGTGTACCCAGTCCAAACCTACCTAACTAACGTCATATGCCGAGGACAGAAAAAGCACACGCGTAAAGTGTCCGCATTCAGTGGAATAGTTTTGATTCTTCTTTCGCTTAATCACGATGACGTGTGATGATACATTAGCAGTCTGAGCGCGGTGAGCACCAAACTCCGCACGA
>NW_027041540.1:47500-62500 GCF_037179485.1 Ochlerotatus camptorhynchus
TCAACAGCGTTGCAAGTAGAAGAAGAATAACAGAAAAAAAAATTGTTGTATTGCTACATCATAATTGCGAATACTAAACAAAAGAAGTAATACGACAAAACGTACGAATCTGATGTATAGATTGTAAAAGCAACTTTATATACGTAATTAAAGTATAAGGATTAATACAAAAGAAAATCAAATTAATTTCAACCTTTATTGAACAAAAATCAAGCAGAAAAGCTGTTAAGGCAAGCCAGGAAAAGATAAGGAAGAAAAAAGTAGCAAGTATACTTCGTTTTTGCAAGAGGCCCATATAGCTCGCCAATTTCTCAATACACGGAACAATTTGGCAACAATGCGCGCGAACACATGTGCATGTGTATGCGCACCTGTGATCATCATCTTTAATAGATCCTACCCGAACACTTACGAAAGTTTGCGCGCCTACTATGAACAGATTTTCTGGATATCAGATGGTATGCTTTTCAGTCGTTTCGATTTGAAACTTGGTGCATTATGCCATGAACTGGAAAACAAAAACCCCAGAAAATCAATACCGTCTGTTGCTCCCGATGATTTAAATTTGCTCAATCTAGCTTTTATCGACAACGCACAGTGATGATCACATTGTTGTCAAACGGTTCCGTGTTTGCATGTATAGTTGTATTTTTACTTTGAGAAAGTATTTTCTTTGTGTATTATTTTTTCTTTAGTTTACTATCAAATAGTCGATCTTTACCCTATAAAAAACACGTTAAATGATTCCTCCGAGGTTTTGGGACAAATATACATAATTCGTACAGAGCCACCGAAGTAGGCTTTGTTGACTTTTTTCTATTGTGGTTACTTTTCCTCGTTGCACTATTGCAAATAGAATCTCTTCAAGCGATTAAAAGATGAAAACAAATCTTTATCCAGTCAAAATCTATAGCTGAGATCATTTCAGAGATGATTGTATGGGTTCAATCAGGTGTCTCCTGTTTCAATTACTAATAGCGTACGATACGTAGATGTTAAGGCCAATCCAATTGAAACACGCAGAATAATCCTGAACCATATCTTATGTTTGTATAATTTTTCCACTTTTTAATCTTTCACTTCCATTCATACCTCTCAACTGTGTGTTAGGGGCAGTAGAGTAAAGTGATAGAAAGTGAACGTAATAATACATTCAAGGATAAAACAAACGATATACGTAATTTACATATGACTGAAATTAATTTTTCTCATGTACTAATCCCGCCTTAGCAGTGCGATAATGTCGCTGTTCGGCTGATACTACTAAACTACTGAATCTAGGCAAGATGTAACATTAAATACAAACAAAAAAACAAACGAAAAAGTGATGTGAACGACAACAAACCACTGTATACGATTTTAAATCTTCGATACCGTAAGAAAATGATCAGGTTACATATTTCAAGATTGATCGCGATTGATTTTTAAAGTTTTTAACAATGCCTACGGGTTACCATACTGAGTTGCGACTTTCAGTATTATGCTTCCGGAGGCCGCAACTATTTCACAAGTATACTTTGCCGTACGATGTCCTCTTTTTAGTTACTGCGACAACAAACTAAATTGGATATACATAGTATACTACGCAAATGTAATACGATCGTGATCGTTGATGTATACTTACAGCGTTTTCGCAGTTTTAATCAATTTTCTACCCCTTACGATAAAAGCGCATTTCTTCTATTTGGTCTGTAGGAAACACATGGATAGAGTTTTATTTCGATCGCTATTATGGGTTTCCAAATGCATTTTCTACTAATAATGCCATGCTTATATCTTATCCCTGCAAAATGCTGAGTTTTAGCGAATAGTAAAGGAAGATTCAAAGCCAAACAATGAGCAGCAGCAAAGCAAACAAGTGTAAAACGATTCAAATTAAAATTAAATTCATACCAATGTCTCTCAAATAAAGTAAATATTTCAATGATTAGTAAACCAACCACAACAAGAATCCAACCCTATACACAATTTACCTAGATAGATTATAAGTTAAGATTTAAATTTAACATGATGAAATGCGTATACGAACTATATTTAAAAGAAGCAACAAAACTACAAACCACGGAAAGGAGCAAAAATATTTTATTAATGAAATATTTTTTGTAAGTATGTAATAAAAGAAAAAAATATATTTAAATTAACTCAATCTATGAAAAAGGATGCAAGAAGACGAGGTAAACTAATTAAACAAAAGTAAATCAACAAATTGTAAACTTAGCTAAACTCGCTTCTGGCGGTGGTCATGAAAAATTAACAATGAATTCTTCTCGAATTATTATAAAAAGTAAGAAGATCAAGCTATATGGGCATTTTAGTTTAAAATTAAACGAAAATATCAGAATTGTGGAAGAAAAGCAAACTCCCCAAATTGAATACAATAATTAAAAGAATGCGAAACAAAGAAAATCATACTCAGTATACAAAAAAGTAAAATTTGTGATTTTTATTTATATTATTAAAACTTTAGAGAAAGGAAAATGAAATGTATAAGCAGCGAATGTTTTTAGACAATTATCATTATGTTTGGCAAGGCATGTTCTTTTTTCGTTATGATTTATTGCAGCTGAACAGGCAAGTAGTACCCAAAATACAATCCTGGAACCAATGGGCAGAATGAGTGGAATGCGGCTCACTACGCAATGATTTCACCAATGTGGTAGCTTCTCTCAACGATAAATCAATACTTCGTAGACATTGAGCTAATGTTTTAATGGTGGAAAAACAAGATAATTTTGCATCGCTCATTAAACTTCTTTGTCTAAATTTTTATATAAAGGCGTTTAGATTTTGTAGAAAAAACATAAAAATTCAACAACAATTCATTGATTGATTCTTTTCATAAATGTTCGCTCACTCGGTTACAAAAGCGCTCTCATGCTCTGCTTGTTGTTTCTAGTGTAGACTAAAAGTCCACCAGTAAAAGTATGGACGACTGTCACCAGAAAACTGATAAAAGCTGTTCGAATTGAACAATGGAATGCATTTTGAAGGTTCTATTGGAACACCTTTTGGCAGGCGTCCAACCTTTTACTAGAGGGCTTTAGTGTTAGCTCCTTGCATCGACATATGGGGTGAAAATATTACCGTTACAGCTGAAAACTGGGAAAACCCACTAGCAAAAATCAATTTTACTCTAGTTCTATACGTTATACAAAGTGTCGGAAGAAGTGCAATGATGCGCTATAGTGCGCACAACTTCCGCCACTATGTCTAACGTGTAGAACAAAGTAACATCAATTTTCGATATTGCGTTTTTTTCAGTTTTCAGCTGTAACAACAATATCATGTTTAAACTTAAATCACGAAGAGAATCAATTCTATCTTAAACACCTCAGAACATGATGAATGAAAGAACTGAATTAGGAGGCGCATTCCACAACATCCCCAAAAACAAGTAACCAATACACGCAGAAAACAAATAGTGCACATCAGAAAAGTTAATTTTTTTCGAAACAAATAGGTTTTAGTTAGCGCTCGTCTGTTTTTATTATCATTATTATTATTATTGAAGGATTATTGTCTATTGATTATAATAATTTTTATTTTATCTATACAACGCAAAAAACTAACTTATCAAAATTAAAAAAAAACACGAAAACAGAAAAAAATAGCTGAGGCCGATTTTTGTCGAATCCGGTCATGGTGGTAACATATAAATATTGAACATATATGAATTATTTTTTAACAAAATAAATGTTTTGTTGTTAAAATATAAGCAATGTGTGTTGTATTCATTAAACTTTATCAACAGCCAGGTATGTAAGATAGGTTTCCACTTAACCGGGGAGGGAATGCACACTACAACTGAAAGACAACAATAGAAGGGAAGCTGCCAATTTGAGGGCAATTCGAACAGATGATTTGTAATTATTCTTGAGGAAAGTGGCTGACGAATCTCACGAATAGTCATACAAATAAACAAAGCGTTTACCAGCGAGAGGGACCGCCGAAAAGTAATATTGGACTGGATCAACCAAAGAAAAAGAGACTCGTTGACGTTGCCGGGTGATGAGAAATGCTAAGGAAAACTGTTGTGAAACAAGCGCGTGCCGAATTTGTATTTTCATTGTACTGTTTGTAGCGCCTAAAATGCAGTGTGTGGCGGTTGACGTGCAGGGTGATTATTTTGAAAGTTATTTGCACTCATGCTCTTGATTTTCGTACCATCAACAAACAAAGTTTCTATTATAAATTCATCGTTTGTCGTACACCCTTCGAGCCACTGTTTTTTTTTTTCAAATTCTATGCTCAGCATACAACAACAACAATAACAAAAGCCCGTCATGAGCGTGATGCGAGTGTTTGTGATGGCTTTTCGACTATTGTACATCAGAAAATCGAACCACCCAACAGAAGGGAGCACAAGCTGGTTAGTCCCTATCCCGCCGAAAGCAGGACCACAAACCAGTGGCCACAGATTGGAGGGCGATTTCCTTTTACGCGTGAGAATAAAATCATTCCTCCATTGATGGTGATTTTTATTCAAATGTAATGCCCGCTTAGAGTGCTTTTTATGGCGCGTATTTCCCCGAGAGAGAAATTTCGAGCACCGCACACTCCTCCTTTGTCTATTCCGTAGGTGCCGGTGTCGGCCTGTTGATGCTGCTTCCGCCACAACTCCAACGACGCAGTGGCAGAGCGAGATGAAGATGCTATTAAAATCAATGGTTGTGGTAGGAAAAGTTTGCTGAATCTTGTTATCCTGCTCACTGGTTGCAGTACGTGACAGGATTTTTTCGGGCTGCTGAAAGTAGGGAACAGAAGAATTATTGAAAATTAGCATAATTTTCAATGCAATTCAATTTGCAGGTTCAAACTTTAACGTAAAGGTTAGAAGCTTGGTTAAAACTTGACGTGCATAAATTGATTTTTTTGGATTGCACATTTATTACATTATATTGGTACATCGAAGAGATTGGTGCATGGATTGAATATGTATTTCTACGTTTTATAAATATTATTTTCGAGTATTTATGCCAATAATTGAATTATTGCCAGTAGCAAAAAATCCAGATAGGGGAATTGGATGTAATGTCGGCCTTAATGCCTCTAATTTGGGCCCATACATAAATTCAGCAATCGTCTAAATTTTCAATAGCGACCAAAAATATCCATTAGTACCGTTCCAATGACGCGTTCGTCTAGATAAAATTGATAAATAGACAGTTCGAAAAAGTAGTGTAAATTTCTGTTCAGTATGTAAAGTTCTGAGACATTTCCTGCAATGTAGCAAATATTGTATACAAAAACCCATTTTTGTAAACAACATTGTTTACAAGTTGCTCGGTTGCGTGAAATAAAATACAAGTTTACGTGAATGAATGTTTACATCACAATTAAAATTCAGAATTTTTATCTGTGTGCACCATTCCTGCATTAGTATAATTGTGTGGCAAGTACGATCATACTCTATGCCCTGGGAAGTCGGGAAAATTATCAACCCGAAAAATTACTAGGCCAGACCGGTAACCGAACCCAGCCATCTCCAGCATAGTCTTGCTTTATAGCTGCGCCTTTACCGACTAAACGAAGGGACGCAACTAAGGCTGATTATTGCAAATTAATTCGTCACTGCGCTTTAGCTCAAAACTACACAAATTATGTTTTTATTGATTTATTAATTTATTATAAAAATAATTGTTTAAACATTAATTATTTTTTCGTCCGTTTTTATTGATTTATTAATTTATTATAAAAATAATTGTTTAAACATTAATTATTTTTTCGTCCGTTTTTATTTTTACCCCTTACCTTGAATGACGCCGGATATACAATGAAAAGAATATTTGCATCATCAACCGAACGCTAGTGTACTAGTTATAATTCACCCAGAAACAAGTTAGCGATAATTTGGAATCATGGTTGCCAATTAGGTGGCCAATGCTATTTGAATTCCATCTTTTATTTATTAGTGTTTAGCCCACTTCTCCTTAGATTATTTTATTGTTGTTTATCTTTATTTAGATACATTCAGCCTTGCACTGGTTTGCTTCTGAGCTTAGATTGTGGTTTTAGCTCTTTTTATTGTTTATTTTCCTATGGTACGAATTTCAATCACCAATGCTAGGGATGTGGCTCCAAACCTAGACCCTTGAATACAAACCCATGAGACACACAGCTATATTCCCCTTTTGAAGGAAGATGAGATTCAACGCCTTAGAAAATCCTTACTACCATGGCTGGGATAAAAGCCACACCCACTGGGGTGATAAAACAGTCACGATTACCATTGCATTTCTATATGTATATAATTAAAAAAGAATAACGATTATTGTTATCTATTGATCATGTACGATTGCACGATTTATACCCAAATTTAAGGCTACCCGAACTAAAGAACCTTTAGTTCATTCCAGTCCACAATTATTCCAGTCATAAACAAGTTGCAGTTGATGTGATGAACTAGCCTACGGCTAAAAATCACAAAAAAAAAGAAAAAAAAAAGTTGCAGCAACTTATTGTGATGGAAGTGTACTTCTTGGGCAGATAAGGCATGGCATTCCCGGTTGGTCAAGGAATTTTTCGGTTTGAAAATTTCTCGATTTCCAGGGTTTCCGCCTATAAATCCGCCAAACATTGTGCTTGTAACTGTCGAACAGTTGAAGGCAAGCGTAAAGTTCCAATTGGTAAGGAAATGAAGTAAAAGTAGATCAAGAAGAAGATTGGACTCTAGAAGCATAATTCGCTCCCGTCCAGAAGGTTTACCGTTGTTTTGGTAAAAGCAGGGTTACTTCCACTCACTTGCTATAAATTTTTTTTTCAAAATCATGAAATCATTAGATGTTATAATGATGATTAGTATTTGTAAGGTACAAAAAGAGGTCGTGAAGTATGTGTTTGGCATATGAACCCTGTCCATACTGCTTTCAGTGCGTCAAAATCAGCGATTTTACGATTCGTGAGCACTCACCCTGAGTGAACGCTCACGAATCATAAGAACGCTGATTGTGACGCTCTGAAAGCGAAATTGACAAGTTTTATGAGTCAGACACATACTTAACATCCTCTTCTTGTTACTTACAAGTAAAACATATCATTATATCATCTAATGATTTCATAATTCCGGAAAACATTTTTTTTATAGCAAGTGAGTGAAAGTAACCCTGGGTTAAAGTTGTAGAAATCCAACAAACTTCAAGTTCAATATAAAGCAAATTTATCGTTGAGAAATGGTTTAGGTTAAGATCAATAGTACAATTTTTTAGTATATTTAGTATTTATCTTTTTTTTTATTTCCTTGATTTTTTTTTCCGTCGATCTTGTTTTCCGTGCTGAGCACCAATGCTACCGACGCCAGGGAAGCAGCTCCCACACCTGGACCCTACCTATCGACCCATCAACTCATGAACCGTGGACCAACGACTTTACATCCCTTCCAAAGGAAGGCGTGATCAGAGATGTTCACCCCTATTCTGTATTTCGTTTCAAACAAAATTCTCATACAAAAAAAATATTTTTTTGTATGAGAATTTCGTTCGAAACGAAATACAGAATAGGGGTGGTTATGCCTCAGAACATCCCAGTGGCGCTGACTGGGATTGAACCTAGGCCTGCTGGGGTGAGAGGCAATCACGATTACCACTAGACCACCGGCACCGCTTAGAAGTTATCGTTATTTTCCGAGGGGTGCGACACATCTAAATCTCGATTTTAAATAGTCGAAAAATCTCACACTAGCGAATCAATCTACGAAAAATCTTTTTTCATCTCTTGCATTTAAACCCATCTACTCGCATCGCTCTCCACATTTTTGCAGGAAATCTTAAAAATCATAATCAATTGTGTTTCTATCTCTTAAGCGCGAGTGCATCTCACAACAGCAAAGCAAAAAAATTCGTGCATCTTAGATAGAGTCGCCCCCCTCGTTATTTTCATGTTTTTTGAATCAATTTGTTATGATTCGGCGACAAAGGACGTGCTACATTGGCTGCAGAATCGAGCGAAAATGAACAACCGAGCATTCTGTGGCAAATTGTTGAATCGTTATCAAGTACATTTATTTGAAACAAGTACATTTATTTGATACATTGAATCTTGAATGAATGTTTTCTAAGTAGCAGTGTTCCGAAAAACTCAAATCTTATGCAAGAGTTTGCCTATGAGTTTGTCTTAGAAAATTCAACGCTGCAATCATTTTTGCTTTATATTTTGACGATATTCATTACTGGTGTTTTTGCATCAATGGAAGGAAAATAAATGCAAAATGCAGAAGCATGCTATCAATTGACGTTTGACCGGTTTTTATGAGTTTCAAGCAGGAATGTTTTTTTTTTGTGTTGTGAGTGAAAATACATGAGCAACTCAAATGTGAGATTTGTTTGTCAGATTCGCACACGAGTTTATTCTCTCAGAACACTGCTAAGTAGCTTTAAACATAATCAAATTTGAGATTTAATCCAATCTCTGAAATCGTAACCAAAGACGACTCACTCGCTAGTGTTATATCTATGCAAAACGTTCAGTCTTCAATCTATCATTTTCGGGTTTGCACTCGATGAGATCACTTTTCATATTCTTTAAGTTTCTCGCCTGTTTTGTTCTTCTGCTGTCAGTTCCGATTCTATATGCAGTAGACTGATGCAAAATTTGAAATTTTCGCTCCACAGTGCTCAAACTGTTTCAAACCAGGTCCTGATTAGCCTCCCAAAATTTAAACTCATTTGGAAAGAAACTGACTTGGCACAAACTATTCGAAGTTTATATGGAAATTACTGTGGTAAAACCAAACTTTTTTTTCATTGTCTTTTATCCATTTTCCATATTGCTTTTTCGAAAATTTCAATAACTATTCTTGTAAGAAACTTTCTAAGCTACAACTTTGCGGAAAAACGTTTTTCAGTCAAATGTCAAATTAAATTGGTATTAATTGTTTAAGAAATTGATAATCTTATGACATGATCAAGCAGTTGTTCTGTGGGCAACACTGTATTCTGCAGTGTGACATAGTAGCCATAATATTTCAGTGTCAACATTTCAAAGGGGCGGAATTGCATTAGTAAACAATGACTTTAGCCATCGATTTCTCGTGAATTAAAACTTACTCATGAAGATTAATGAATCCAGCAGGTAGAGGAATGTTTCCTTTACCAGCTAGCATGGTTAATTTGGAGGGATGCACTTGCGATGCGAGAAATCGATAGCTAAAGCCATTGTTTACAAAAGCAATTACGCCCCTTTGAAATGTTGGCACTGATTTGTGCTCTATTCTAAAACCAGAAACACCAATGTTGCCTGCTGAACAGTTGAATGAGCATAATCATAAGACATCAGTGACTTGAATCATTAATAACTTTTGTTCCTTACTTTTGATTGAAAAGTGATTTTCACCAAAGTTGTAGCTGTATCTATACATTTATACAGAATCATCCAAACGAGGTTCAATGCTTTGCAGTGGCTTCAAAAGTTTATTAGACCGTTGTTCCTAAAACCGTATGAATAATTTACGTGATTTTAAAATGCTTGGATCCGGCTTGGGGTTGTTTTATTGTTGATAAGGTCTTACATTTCTAATTATTAAAACATTTAGGAATATTTAAACAAATTTCCAATAAAATTGATTCAATATTCGTTTAGCTAAATTTCAATTGTTGGCTTGGAACATGGTTAATAAAACCGGGAAATTGTCGAATTATTCACCAGGAAAACCGAGGAAAAACCTGGAATTTTAGAAGAAATTTGAAATATAGCCTGGCTCCAAAACCGAAACACATCTGAGCTGTCAAATCGAACCACTTTTTCACTATCGCGGTATGAAGAAACGGATAGAAGTATTGCAGCGAGCAGTCAACCAATATGAAAGGTATTCAGGCTCCACTTGAATGAATCGTTCTCTTAACTTTCATACTACCTAGCCTGCAAACTGCGTGACGACACAGCAGACTTATCCCGTTACCGAGAAACGAGCTTGTTAACAGCATAAAGAAGGAATGTTGTGCAAATGTCATTTTTTTTTTGCAAAAACTTCAATCATTATTTCCTCTAAACTCTTTTATAAAAAAAATCTTTCATTATGCTTCTCCCTTCCCTTGAAAGAATTTAATAATACAGCAAGACCTCGTTTTTAGCAACACAACTACTATGTTGTCAAAGTCGAGACCTTTTTTGAAGTTTCACAATTGAGTGGCTCGACAATAAGAATCCCTAAGTGTGAAAAATCGAAGAGCGAAAAAATATATTTTAGAGTATCTATACAAAAAAGACAATCTTCGTGTTGCAAAAATCGAAAACCATGCTACCAAAATCATTTAAAAATGTATAATTTATTTAAAAAACCACATTTTTATCGGAAAGAATATTGAGCAGTTTTTGTATCTCCTACAAATATCAAAAAAGTTTAATGAGGCAAACCACTCTAAATTATGGTTCAAAATCTTTATTGGCTAAAAATCCACACAGGTCGCTGTATTTTTTTTTTGTTGTTTCCCATAATTTAAATCAAGTGGACTTATGCGGTTTCTCCAACAAATGATTCAAATATTCATATGTAGCACAATTTCTAAATAAATATAATTTTTATACTTTCAGAAATTTAAATCTTTGTTACCATGCCACTATCCAGAGTTGGCATGCACAATTTTTCGCACAAGTTTCTCATTTGTTAATAGCTTTGCACGCACTTCACGAAACATTGTTTTTCTTTAAGTAATCGATAAAAAATAGTTTAAGGTCCATAGAGGTACGTAAAACACAGTAAATTTGCATTTAGAGGAAAAGATGATCTAATTTTTGCATCACAAAAACGAAAAGAGAAACAATCGCTGCTCTTTTTAAAATTTCAATGAAAAAGCTCATTGATGTGAACTCAAATGTTGAAATTTATCTACTCTATGCTGATGTATAGTGACATACTTACTGTATACTCTATCATTTGCCAAGTTTCATTAACTTAGTGAAAACATATTATCAAAACAGCAATTTGTGTAAAAAAATCATCATGCCAACCCTGCCAGTATCAAAGCATGACTAAATCGAAGCATGCCTAATTTGAGATTAATCAATCTAAGAGTCACTATTCGGATTTACGCAAAATTCTCTGCGCATCACCCATATACTCGCCCAGGTATCGTTTAGCCAGCATTTTTGTTGATTCCAATATTTCTATCATTGTTATTTTTAAATAATCTCAGATATTTGCAAATCTACTTAAATTGACTTGTTCATTGGTTTGAACAGCATTTTTATATGAAAAAATCTGTAGTGTCAACAAAAAAGTGCGAAAGAGCTAAAAAAAAAGAAGATAATATCAGCCACCAAAGATACCATATATTTGTTAGAAAATAATCCAGATTTTGTTAACTTTTATTCATCTGCTGCTAAACTGAAGCAAGTTTCCAATTCATCGGCACAGTAGGTTTGTTCCCGCACTGAGAGACTTTTAATTGAAAGTACGCTACATTGCGCATTTCAACATCATCTCGGATCAGTTTTTAATCCATGACTTCATAACCTCGTGAGTTTGTGACAAGCTTTTTTTCATTTTTGGAGCCAGGTCTCAATATAGAGTAAGCATACCTTTTGCTTTTGTAATTTAACATTTGGCCGAATGCAGTGACACCAAAATACATGATTAATTCAATCAACATTTGAATAATCAGGAGTGGTACTTGGATATTCGACATCAGTGTTTTTTTTAATTAAGAAAAGATACAGTATTTATAATAAAGCAATACATAATAATATACCATGTTAAATAATTGCGACAATATAACTCAAATTAATTAGACATTGAAAAACTCATTTTCATGTTCCAGAATCTATAGAAAATTTCGTCATCCTGTATCTAGAATAAAGCTTTTAGAATCTTGAATACAGTTATAATCCGAATTTTTCAGTCTTTCCTCGCATCAGACTTTTATCTTTAAATATTTTCACATAATCGTAATTACAGGATTATTTCACAGAGTTTTGTGAAATTTTACAGAGCTAAACTGCTTTTGTAAACAATAACTTTATTCGTTGATTTCTCGTGAATAAAAGCTCGCACATACAAATTAATATACCATCAAGAAGAGGAATGCTTCCTTTACGGTATGGTTAGTGTGCAGGAACGAGCATTTGCAAGATATCTTTCGGTTTACAAAAGTAGTTTCGTCCTAATGAAATGTTGGCATCGAGTAATCCTTCTATGGCAACTGTGAACATTTCCCACCCTTTAACTGTCCACGTGGTATATAGGCTGCCGCGAACCGCCCAACTTGTGGGCTTGTGTTTGAAAAGGAATCGGAACAGTTTTTGGAGCATTTGTAGCATTATGTTCTGTACGATACAAGGCATGCCTTTTGTATTGAATAAAAACAAACCAAAATAGGAAAATGCAAATAAACTGCCTAATTGATAAATTGATAAAAAAAAAACGGATTCTCAATTGTTGGTTCATTAACGGAAACTGCAATCCACCTGGAAAAGGAAGCAATAACAGTTTTTAAACAAGATCGCCAAGTTGTGTGTGTAAATACGAGTTATAATAGTATGGCGAAAAACAATTGAGACGAAATGATCGACAAGTATGGAAGCCTGCCACCGTCGTGAACCAGCACCGTAATAGCTTCAATTCATGGATGGAGTCCGATGTTTTCAGCACTTCTAGCTCGAAAGAGAGTAAAGCATGGTACCTCATCGTGCAGGCTTAATATGTGCAAATGGTGTGTACTTATCTACAGTCTGCGTTTCGAGCTGCTGCACATTCTTGTATACTTTTGTCCTTCCGAAGATGGGAGCACTACAATAATAGTATTGGTTGGTGTGCCTTTTTGCACCCTATGTTGATCAGTCGCCAGTCACCGCGATATGCATCTATGTTTCAGTTTCGCGTGTGCTAGAGCAGGAGCGATTGCGACAGAAACAACGAGGAAACGAGTAAAATAATAGCTCCATTACTGTTATTATATTGGGTAAATTATTTCTCTCTACGCGTTGCTCTTCTGCTGGGTAATTTACACTCGAGAGTAGTAACTAGGATGCGTCGTTTGAACAGGCAAAACATAATTAAACGTTCAAAATATTAATGCAACAACAAAATTTCAATGATACAATTCGCATCGTATGTACATCTCTAAAAAAAAATGCATAACATGTTCAATTTGAAAAGTCATGGAAGATATGCTACCACTTCCGGTGTATATGACAAAATGTGCCTATCAAATGACGATATATGTATATGTTTTTTTTTTCCAACATCCTATTATGTTACGCCAAAAATTTAATCTTACCAAAAACGCATGTCATGCACCGCGTGCCAATGACACATACAAACGATGCCGCTCTTCTTACCGAAACTATGGATTAACTTAATTCGACATGCAATATTCCCTGAGGAACTAACGCAGGGTGCTGCTTCTGCAACTGCACTGGACTCACTTACCAGATCAGGTTACAAAATGTGTGCACTGGGTGCCACAAGTCGTTGTAGACGTATCAAGCAACTAAGTTGCTTTGTAACGCATGCTCCACCAAGCCCACGTTGCTGTTTCGGAAGACACACGACGGCGTTTTGCCTCGGATCAGCATCGTTTAATGCAAACGCAGCACTCCGCTGAGATCACATCCCAGACACGTGGCCGAATCTAACATCGAGTCCGCCTTACTCCAGGGTTTGCAAAGTCGAGAGGCCAAGTTTGCAAAAACGCACGAGTGCATGAACAAGAACCCTAATATGACACTAGCTGGTAATGAGGGAGATTATACAGAAAAATGCATTATGTGAAATATGAAACCGTAAACTGAAGTGACAAAAACAGTCAGTGCGTGGCGTGGCCCCGGGGGCTTTGTGCGTCGTCAGACTGTCGGGATTTTTAGGTCCGTTACTCCTCTCGCTGGACTTTGGCTGTGTTTCAGTTGTTAATCTGGATAAAGTCGATTGTGCTTGACATCGTAGTTGATTGTTGCAAGAAGTCACGCTAAACGTGGGCGATTATGGGCATAGCTTCGGTACACTCTTGCGTGTATAGATACACACAACGCTAAATATGTAAACTCAAGAGTCCGTAGAACTGATTTCAGACTTTGACGGCTTGTATTCGCAAGATTTTGTTTCTTGTGGTTTGTGCCCTTTTGGTCGAGTATGTCGTTTGAGATGAATTCATGCATGTGATATAGTGGTCAACATTTGGGAGGTTTCTTTGATGAAATCAACCTGACAGTTTCAAGGTTAAAAGTAAACAATCGGTTTCTATAAAACCATTGAACCGCACAAGTCTGATTGCGTTTCGAAAAGGCAATGTCGCAGTTAATGGCACTTATCGTCCTAAAGTCTGTTTAAATTACCTTAATGTGAAATTATTTCAAAATCTCATTTCAGACTCATTCTCCCCTTAAACAAATTCACACACCCTCTCGGAAATTTTGTTAATATACGCAAGAGGAGTGAAATTACTTGCATGCATCAGCAATTGAACAAGGCCGGCAGTGGTGACGGAAGCCACGATTACTTCGACAGTGAAAGTGGTCGTTCTGCACCTACTACTATGCCGACGGTTAAGTCCCTGTGCGGTGCCCGAAATTATGAAATATGATTCCTTTTTCTCACTTTCACATGCAGCAAGAATATAGCAACGGCACAGACGGTTGTTTTGAGTTCTACCGCAGCTTGAGCACCAGAGGGGAGTTTAGCGCGACGAGGAGGGAAAACCAGGAGAAAATTCCCATTATCGTCGTCATCGTCATCCCTCATACTAAGCATTTTTCGATGTCAGGCCTTGTACCGGATGGATTGCTGTTGTAAGGATGAATGGTTGGATGGATATGACGCGCTTCGGAGAGGGAAAATTCCCTAGATGCTGTTATTATTTTTTCCTGCTTTCCCGCTTTGCGACGACGGCAGTCCCACCGTTACTGCTCCTGCTGCCGTCTTGTGCCCGGCTGCTGCCTGCTATCTTTATTATTATTTTTATTTTTGTTTGGTGGAATACGGTGCGAAGAGTAAATTGACGCCAATTACCAGTCAGCCACCCTCTCTAAGCCTCACTCTCTAGGGGGAAGGAATTTTCATGTACTTTTTCTGCT